>NC_051081.1:46053706-46074706 GCF_004664715.2 Peromyscus leucopus
ATGTAACCTTAACATCCCTCAGACCATTACAGTGCTCATGCCCCTCATACAGATGTGTCCCAGGGACAGAGTGGCCAGCCAGTTCATCTCTGTGAACATCTTTGGTAGGATCTGAGATACATAACTCTTAAGCACCACTGAGGCTGTCTAATAGAGCTGGTGGCTTGGTGGTCAGGAAGACCACTGCCACACTCAAGGGCCACAGTTCTTTTCATGGTGAAAGAAAGCTTTAATGCCCACTTGGCACCATATAACAAATGATGCTGATGGAGACAAGGACCACAGTTTAACCTCTTGCCTTCTTGCTCCTAATGTCCACGTTTTCCCTCTGGCTTTAGCGTGTACCATTCCTCTCAGCTCAAGAATACTTCCCTCCTTCTAACCCCAACTTCACTGAATTTCAAATTCTTTTCTCTTTTCCCTGGCCCAGAACCCAGGCTTGACTATGGCCGGGTCCTTCTTCCCACATCCTTTCATGGGGAAAATATGCCATAAAAACACAGCCAACAACAGCAACTTTGCCTAATTAAGGGACAGCAATTTGTGGTGGAGCGAGCCACACTGCACTCTTCTCTTGCTAAAAAATCTAGACGAGGCTCAAAAATCTTAAAAATGCAGTCCTACAGTAAGTGTGTTAAAATCTATACGATCAGTCCTGAAGGTGTACATGTTAACAACCTGGCTAAGCAGTATCTGTCTCATTTAAATAAAAGAACAAGTTTAGCCATGTGTCAATCAGCTGTTATACACATGAACTAAGTAATAGTGATAACTTGCACAAGATCTGCACAATATTAAACCAGTTAGAAACTACAACATGAAAAGGGAAGGGCTCCTTGGGCCCCACCCCCACCTGAGGGATGTTGTGTGATATTTTGATCGCATTCTGACAAAGTTTGCTTTGAGTCAGAGGGCGGAGCTAGCCACTAGCTGACCAAAATTAACCATAGAGATCTTGGAGGACTGAGAGCAGAGAGGAGACAGGAAGTAGTAAGGCAGGGTGGAGAGAAGATCTCAGCCCTTTTGGATGGAGGAACAGAGAGATAGGGGGGTCACTGGTGACTGCTCTGCCGCTCCTCTGATCTTTCAGGTTCTTACCCCTATATCTGACTCCTGATTTTTTACTGATAAAGTATAATTAGATAAACTCATCAGAGGAGCAATAGGCAACTGGTGGCTGCTGATGGAGAGAGTCACTTTTCTTTGGGGAGGGTGTGGCCACTGTCAAGTTGCTCATGTGCCAGCTCATGACTCCACACATGTACCTATGAACAGTGCTAACTAGACTTACAGAGTAATGAAAATATGTGACATGAAGCTGGGAGATATATTGGAACAGTGGGAAGGCTGGGAGGATGCAAGGTGGATATCATTAAGATGCATTGTCTATATCTACAAAGTTTTCATATAATAAATTCAAAATAAATAAATAAATACAGCATCTCTTTTTCCTTGCCTTTACTACTGACACAGATAAAAATAACAAAAATGGTTAAAGTACCAGTGTTCTATTTTTACCAGGAAATTACCTCAGTCATAAGATTCCTAGGAAAATCTATTCCTCAATCATGTCATGAACATTCCAGATTTCTAAGTTCTGGAATTGGAGAGCCAAGAGGAAGAATGAGGTCCATAGCATGGGATACCCTTAACACTTCCTGCACTCAGCTAAGAATCTAAGATGTGGTATAGACATTCACCTTGAATCCTACATGGACACAATATTTTATAGATTAGTTTGCATACATCTTAGATTTCTCAAGACTATGAACTCCTAGTTAGTCAAATGTAACCTACTCCAATTGCCATTTATTCCATGCATTCAAATATCATGCTAAATGTGATTGTCTAAAGTGACATGTGTATCTATCCCATTGTCTTTTTTAAGACATTTTTAATTGAAGTAGAATTATATCACTTTTGCCCTTCATTTTTCCTCCATCCAGCCTCTCCCTTCCCTCCAACTCCTTCCATGTCCTTCTTCACTCTATATTAATAGCATCTTTTTTATTATTGTTGTTACATATATGCATGTGTGTTTGTATGTATATGCATGCAGAAATGTATACATACAATCAACTGAGTCTGTTTTTGTTTGTGTGTGTATAGTTTCAGAGCTCACCCTTTTGTATTAGATAGTCAGTTAGGGAAACCATCCCTGGGAGAGAATAATGCTCCCTTTCCCTGCAGTTATTAGCTGCCTATACTTTTTTGTCTTAGGGGTGGACCCCATGATATTTTCCTCCTTATATATTAGCATACACACTCATATCGCCACTGTTCAAGACTTGTTTATGCATCCATTGCTGTGAAAAACTGTTTCTTAGCAGACTTCCTGCTACTCTGGTTTGCACAATCTTTTTGCTCCCTCTTCTGTGATTTTTTTTCCCTGAGCCATAGATTCAGGAGCTTCTGTGTAGATAGCCCCACTGGGATGAGCTCCCAATCATCCCTTTATCACTGTATTTATCCAGTTGTGATTTTCTGTGAAGGTCTCCATGTGCTGTAAAGAGAACCATCTTTGATAAGGAGTAGTAGCTACACTTACCTGTGGGTGTAAGGATAACATTTAGAAAGCAGTAAAGAATTGTGCTGGTCTAGCAAAGTGGCAGTAGTAGGTTCTCTTTTCAAAGATCCATGACCTCATTAGTCCCAAGAAATTGGCTAGGGTTTCTAGTACCAAGGATGATTTCCCCTCCTGTTGAGTGAGCCTTAAGTCCAATTCGATAGCTGTTGGTTACCGCTAGCATGTGAGTACCACTTCTTACACCTTTATGGATCTTCTGCCTTATTGGTGATTGTTGTGGTTCATGGATTTCACAGCTGGTTAGGACAGTTAATTGATCCCCTCCCTTGGCAGGTTGCATAGCATTGCACGGTACTAGGGAATCTGGACCACAGAAAGGAGCCTTTCAAGTAAGAGCCAACTTGAATAATCCAGGTCCTGTGTCCCCCCTGTCTGATGTCTTCAGCAATAGGGGCTCACCTTTGACCTCCGAGAACAAACCAGGGACAATATAGACAATAGTCTATATCGTCTTGGCAGTTACTTGGACTACCCTGACTAACCATTCAAAAGGAAGTGTCTTGTACATGATACTTGGGTTTTGTTAGGCTATGGTTCTTGATGGGAGCCCAAGAGGCATAATTCCTTTAAGGCATAGATAGATAGATAGATAGATAGATAGATAGATAGATAGATAGATAGGCAGGCAGACAGATAGATATATAGACAGACTGAGTCACACATACATATACAGGTGTATGTATGTATACACTTACGTGTAATGTGTATAATTTTAGGTAAATATAAAATAATATTATTCCTTGAACTTTATCAAATCTTGGTCTTATCTTCATCTACTTTTCCCAGCACAACTTCTCGAAGAAAACTCCACCAAGATGAGCAACTTTAACAGATGGATGGCATTCTAATGATAAACCTTATTAGAAATATGAGTTTATAGCTAGGTGTAAGATTATATATATATCACACATAAATTTTCAGTGAAGTTTGCATATTAATGCAATAGCCACTGAAAACCCACTATGCATTAGGCAACTTCACAAATTCAACCTTTACAAAGTCCCCATCACTTCCCTCTGAGGGGACACTGATGAGGTGTCATCTAAAGAGGTGCTGAGTGACAGAACAATGCTCCACATAAGCAACAGAGCCTGGATTTAAACCTATAGCCAAGCATCAGCACTAGAGGTTTCAACTCCTGTGTGACTGCTCTGTCACAGCTGAATTAGCAAAACAAGCATGCATTGCAGATAAGGCTCTCTTTTTAAAAAAAGCAAAATATACTTTTAGTCCTGTCAAAAAATCTATAGGGACTTAATTTAAGCATAGTGTGTTCTCTGATATGCATTAATGAGTAGTTAAGAATGGTCTGCAATTAGCCAATCAATTTCCTGTACCTAAATCCATGCTCTTCAATTGCTTCCAATTGCTTCCGAGTGTTCTCTCAAGCATTTTAAATGCGCCTCTCTATGATCTCATTTACACTATTCATTTGTGTAACTTATGAAAAAGTTGCTTTACTTGGCTTAAGTTTTCACTTCCTCGACTCTTGTCACTAAATTAATAAGGAATCATAGTTGACTTTGCTCTCTTTCTTTAAGAGTAGAGAACAGGAGCTCACGGGTCATTTAGTTCAACCCACTTGGTTTATAAGGAGGAAACAGAGCTGAAGTACATTAAAAAGTTACTTTTCCGAAGACTGCACAGTGAAGTAGTGCAAAAGCCAGGCTTACAACTCCAATCTAGTTCTGGGGAGTGAGCCCAGGGCCTACCCTACATTCCACTAATGCGTCTCTGAAGTTTTAGGCTTTTCTAAATGATTGTTCAGCATGCTGAAAGCAAGAGGAAGCCAGAGGGGATGGAGAGATGACACATGGGTTAAGCACACTTACTGTTCCTGTAGAGAAGCTGAATTTAGTTCCCAGGACCCACGTTGGGTGGCTTACCAATGACTGTAACTCTAGCTCCAAGCAAGCAATCTGATGACGTCTTCTGGCCTCCACGGGCACCGACATACACATGTATGTATTACGTCATATAGACCTACACACATACATATGTAAGTAAATAATAAACAAAATAACTAAGAGCAAACTGAAAGAACAGAAATTGTTCAAGGAGGTTGAAGAAACACTGAGCTTCAGGGGTAAATTCACAGGCACTAAAACATAAAGTTTATCTCCCCCTTTCATGCAGTCTCTGAAATGCACAGTTTTTCCCTCAAGGTCAGTTACCATATCAACCATCTTTCCTCGTAGTTTATAATGGGAGCTTCAAAGCATTGTCTTGAATAAAATTTAAAAATAAAAGAAATATTAACATTTGCCAACACACCATGAAATTATTCAAACAAAATTTTGGCTTGAAAATCAAAGCAGCAAACACACACACACACACACACACAACAACAACAACAACAACAACAACAACAACAACAAAAAACTTCTCACAGACACTGTTCCCTGACAAATAGCCTTGAACCTGAACTCCAGGGCAGAACTCCCAGGAAGCTTGATCAGTATCTGGTAGGTGAGGAGGCACAATCTGTGCCAGATTCAATGGCAACAACTTTGGTGCCAGGCAGGCACTTTGCAAATGGTGTCACATTCCTCACTCACAGTTCAGTCAACACAATGCCTTGAGTGGCCCCAGAGTTATGAACCCTCCCCAGCTCTCACATGTACTAAAAGAGATGGAGAACTGAGGTTGACTGGCTTCTGGTTATGGGAACTTCTCCGTATTCAAAGAAGTGATAACTGATTGAGACAGAAAGGAAAAAATGTAAACCTAAATATCAATACAAATACAAATGGATAAATGATGGAAAATTCAAGCCCAATGCCAATGAAGCAAAGCATCCATAAACTCAGCAAGCAGGTGACTTTAGTAATGTGCCTCTGACTCAAGTCAGGGTGTCCAATTGTTCTTAAAACAACCATTTACTGAGGCTGGCCTCATGTAGAGCTTCACAGGATACTGAAGGTTTGGGGGTCAAAAGAAAATATTCCTTACATTAAAGCAACATCTCGACTATCCTGAAGACAGAATTGAACATCCTGTAAGAAGTTTGATCACAGGAGAGATGGCAGTTGGTGGGAATTCAGACAAAGGGAATCCCCAGTCAGATCAGGGAATGTAAGGAGACTCTGCACAGGGTAAGGAATTAGGCTTTGTTAGCAGGCATTTGTCATGCAGACATGGGGGAAAGTGCAGAGGTATTGCAGGCAGAGGAAAGCATTTGCTCAAAGCTGGAGAGATGTGAGTATACAGCAACTGCTGGGTGCTGCAAGGTTTAGGTGAGAAGGAGATTCTGGAATACAGCAGTTTGGAATTCAAGTAGGCTTTGCAACTTACTGCTAAAAAAAAAAAAACCTTCAGAAACTCTGAGATAAGAAATGCATGTTTCACGCAGCTGAATATGAGTGGGAGGAACAATTTGTTACACAGCAGCAATAAATAACTGATACACCATGAAAGGAATGAAGCTTTTATTCTGGAACTCCTGGCCTGACTTGACCCTTTGAACCATCACTCAAAGGCAGGACAACACTAGCAGTGTCTTATATGACCATGAGTCACTATCACCATGTAAAAGTAAAATCTGGAATTTTACATTTTTAACATAGTTTTTAGTTGGTGTGTTTTTTAATAGTTTAAAATTTGCAATTAGTTATAGTACTATTAACAATGTAGTTAATAGTCATTCTAAATAAACTCACTTTTATAGAAAAATAAATGTGTCCATATACAGACACGTTAGTATATGTAGACAGTGCTTAAGGATACCCAGTATGTGTGTGATGCCCTGTTTTTATGGTCAGTGTGTGAGGTAGTATACATAAACACGATATTGTCAAGAATTCATCCAGTTTATAGATAAGGAGGAACCCAGAGACTTGCCAGTCACCTGCCATCTTCTAATAAATCTCTGTCCCTTCCTGCAACCACTCCATGAAAAGAACTTTGCCTTCACCATCTTGTACAGGACTTGAACTCACAGGTTCTATGTGATTTCCAGTGTTTTGGAAGAGCTCTGAAGAGGTGTCACACCATGTCCTTGAAGATGTTCCATCACCCTCTGTCTAGACTTTTTCACATCATTCTCCTTCCAAATACATACAACTCAGTGTGATGCCCTAGGATCTGCAGTAGTTCATACACAGAAAACCCATAAAAGGGTTGAATCATCACAAAGCAAGAGGAGGATGGTGCCACGAACTCAGAAGAATTTTCATCATATCCCAGCACCCAGGATGAGGAGGCAGGCAGATCATGAGTTTGAGGTCAGCCTGGGCTACATAAGGAATCTTAGCCCATTCTGGGCTTTATAATAGGCTCCAGAGCAGACTACAAAGCAAGACCCCATATCAAACAAACAAAGAATTTTCCTCATGCTAATGAATGTATTATTTTTGATTTGTGACTTGTTTCCAATAAAGCATCATGATTACATTAAGTTGCTGTTAATTTGAGATCTATGTTCCAATGCTGCAGGGCATAGAAACAACCTAAATAGTCAACAGTGAATGAGTGGATAAAGGAAATGTATACACATCCAAGGTAAAATGATGCAGCCTTTAAAAGGAAAGAAATCCTGCATAAACAGCATGGACAAAGTGAAGGTTGTTACACTCAGTGAGCAAGGTGGACACTAAGGAACCAATCCCATGTGATTTCATTTATTAGAAGATTCCTTACAAACTCAGAGTCTGAAGTGTCTGAAGTAGTCAAACTCACAAAAACAGGAAATAGGTGGGCTTAGCAGGGACTAGTTAAGAGAGAAATGAGGGTGTGCTGTTGGGAAGGGAAAGTGTTCATTATACAATATGAGGAAAATCTAGAGCCTTGGTATTCAACACGGTGCCTGGCTTAACAACTGTGTGTTTTGAACTCTTAAGGAGGTTAAACTCATGTGAAGTGTTCTTGGGGAAAAAAAATTGAAGGGGAATTTTTCTTAAGAGAAAGAATTAACTGACTCAGTATTTCAGATACTGAAAATTGTAAAGTATATAATGGAATCCTCATGGTGCTCTCAGTCATCCTTTCCTGCAATCATTCCCTCAGCTGCCTATTTGTTACATAGCCATGACCTACTGAGTATAGAGAGCCAGAAATTACCCAGAGCAATAGGTAAACCACTGAATAAGTCATGCCTGTTTGTTTGTTGGTTAGTTTTGTTTGTGAGCCAGGGTCTCATGTAGCCCAGGTTAGCCTCAAAATATGCTATGTAGTCAAGGATGACCTTGAATTTCTAATCATCTGGCCTCTATCTCCTGGGTATTAGGATTATAGGCATATGTCACCAAACCTAGTTTTATGCCATGTTGGGGACTATACCCAGGGTTTTGTTCATGTTAGGTAAGCACTCTAAAAACTGAGACACATTCCCCAGCCCATAAATTAAGATGTCCTAGGAACATTTAAATAAAAATAGAAAAAAAGTGATATACAAGTATTATGTGTTTGACAGATTTAGAATAGAATGTGTACAGAGGAATGAATGGGTCAGTGTGGTTTAGTGGCAAGAGAAGGTACCTTGGTTTGGTGAGCAGGAAAAAGTTTGTCATGAAAGGAAGATGGGATTATGTAGTGAAGAGAAACATCCTCTTCACTACAAGTCTTAAGTCAAGTCTGAAGAGATAGATGACTTAGTAGATAAAACCACTTGGCACACAAGCATGAGGGCCTGAGTTTGAATTCTCAGCACCTACATTAAAAGGCATGGCTGTGCTCACATCTATAACCCCAGTGATGTACAGGGTGGGGTCAGAGGGATCAAGAGGACTTGAAGGCTACCAATCTAACTCCAGACTCAGTGAGAGACCTTCTGTCAAGGGGACATGATGCAAAGCAACGGAGTAAGACATTGACATGCTCCCGTGAGCTCTGCACAAGCACAAGGCATGTGTGTATGCTACATGCATGTGAGCATACACCATACACATGCACTACACACACACACACACACACACACACACACACACACACACACAGACGCACACACCACATACATGGAGTTGCCACATACAAAAACCAAAGGATCAATATCCCAGAGGGAGAAATGGGAAATGGAGAAATGTCCAGTCCTTGGAGTTAAAGATATTGAAAGTGCTATGGAGGCTGCTGGACCAAACAGCAGGATCAGACTCAACTGAGGTGTTTAATCCACTTAAGAGAACTCTCGACTTCATTCTGGGTTCACTGACCAGCCTTGGGAGTTCCTTGGGGATGCGGGGTGGGGAACAAGGTCTGAAGAGCATGTAGAAAGATCTCTGTGGTGAATCAGAGAAAATAAAACAGATGCTGCAAGACAAGAATGAGAACAAGACGAGCTGGAAGACGCAACTGGAGCAAAGCAAGTAAAAATTGCTGATGGCAGGTAAGGCGGGGTCAATACAAAGAAACGAGACTGGTGGACTGGACTAGTGCCAAGTACAAGCCATGGGCTTTGCCAATGGCTAGGATATACAACAGCAGGGAGACCAAGGAAAGAATCCCCACGTTTCATGCGTTTGGGGACTGAATTAAAATGAAGCAACATGGTTACAGCAACAATCAAAGGGAAATAATAAGACAGTAATACGGAAGTTCAGCTATTATAGTTAATTATCTCATGGCTGAGAAAGAATTCCTGGTGGATATGCCTTAAGGGAATGGTCTAGGTATGGTGATACTTTATTTGTGCTGAAATGTGATTTTATTTGTATGTTAGTCAACAAAGTTGCCTGGGGGTCAGAGCTAATAGCAAGCCATAGCAGAAGCCAGGCTGTGGTGGTGCATACCTTTAATCCTGATCACATGACAGGCAGATCTCTGTGTGTTCAAGGACACAGCCAGCATGGAGACACACACCTTTAATCTCAATGCCAACCATAGAGACCTAAAGGTCAGTATAGACAGGCAGTGACGAGGAGGTCATGTGGTTGGGTTTACAACCAATAAGAAGGAGGAACAGAAAGTCAATAAAAAGACAGACACACAGGAAGTAGGTCTCTTTCTCCGGGGAAGGAAGGCAGTGGCAGTGAAGGGTAAGAAAGGTGGTTTTAAGTCTCAGCTCTCAGCTACTGCTCTGACTTCTTGGGCTTTTAACTCTGCATTTAGCTTTGTGTTTCTTATTTAATAAGACTGTTACATCTATATCTGGGTTACTTTTCTGTTGCTGTGATCAAACACTCTGACCAAAAGCACTTTAGAGGAGAAAGGGTTACACTTTCGGGTTACACTTTCAAGTCACAGTCTGCCATTGATGGGAACCCAAGGTGGGAACTCAAAAATGCCAGCCACAGAATGCCCACTGTCAAAAGAAAGGAAAAATGAAACACACCCAAGCTGTCCACATGCTTATGCTCAGCTATCTTTTTTCACCTTTACACCACTCAGGGCCACCTGCCTAGGGAATAGTGTTGCCCACTCTGGGCTGGGTCAGTGATAATCAAAGCAATTCCCCTCAGAGACGTCAATCTAATGTGGAACGTTTTTCATGTAAGTCTCCCTTCTCAGTTGTTTCTGGGTTGCAGTAAGCTGACAGCTAAAACTAACCAGCCCAGGGAGTGTCTTAGTTTGCTTTTTATTGCTGTAACAAATGACATAACCAATAGCAATATGAGGAGGAAAGAACCGAAACCCAAACAGGACAGGAACATGGAGGCAGGAACTCAAGCTGAGACCATGGAAGAATGTTGCTTACTGACTGATCCCCAAGGATTGCCCCCCCTTTTTGTTATACAACCCAAGTCATCTACCCAGGGGTGGTACCACTCATAATGGGCTGGGTCCTCGCACATCAATCATGAAGAAAATACCCCCACAGACTTGCCTACAGGCCAGCCTGGTGGAGGCAATTCCTCTATCAGCATCCCACTTTCCCAGATTATAGTAGTTTATATCAAGGAATACTAGCAATCCCAAAAGGAATGATTTATTTTGGTTCAAGGTCCAGGAAATATTGCCGTTCATGGTGCGGAAGGCATAGGAACAGGGAACACAAGGGTTTTTGCTCCCTAATCAGTAGATCGGGGAATAGAAAGTTTGGATTGGCTGGGGGTTCATTTATAACCACAAAGCTTTACTGCTGTGACCATACAGTTGTCAGTTAGGCCTCATGTCCCAAAACAGTGCCACTAGCTGGAGGTCATATGTTTAAACACGTGAGTATGTGAAGGACATTGCACATTCAAACCAAAACATGTATAAATAAAATTTGGTGGGTGTTTTCCAAATGGTTCTAATGTTTGGGGGCAAGTATGTTAAGAAGTGAATAATCTCAGTTTTTGCATGCTTAAGTTAGCCCTTACTTAAACAGATACACACACACACACACACACACACACATAAATAAATAAATAAATAAACAAAACATGTATAAATAAAATTTTAAGATGGGAGAATATATAATCAATACTATCTGTCTAATTATCTGCTAACTTCATTTTCTTTTGGCAGAGTCAAGGATCAAAGGAGCCAGTGGAAGGCTAAGGTTCTTGTTAGAAAAACAAGATGTAGACCAAAGCTAGGAGTCAGGGATGGGGCTTAGATTAATGAATGGTGTTGCAGTAGGAAAGGGGTCAAGAGAAGAAAGAAAATGGCCCTTAAGTTAGATGCTAAGACCTACCTGGGCTGCTTTTTTAGCAATGAGCACCTGTTTGTGCTGAATGACAGCAATGTATACACATGCCTTACTTCTGAGTCCTGTACCAGTGAATATGGGCAGCAGCCAAAGCATCAGAAAGGGGACTCAGGATGAGGTGGCCGGGATGGCACGCCTAAATTGTCATGCTGTTTCCCTACCATTTTCAAACTTGTTCATCAGCATAATCACCTTTACGCAATTTTATAAAGGCAAAAACTGAGAAATAAATGGAAAAAGTGCATTTCAAAGATCTTTCACAGCTATTTGGTGATTTGTTTCCATTATCTGACAGACACACACACATACACACACACACACACACACACAGACACACACACACACACACACACACCTTAGCATTTCAGCACTTCCAAATGTTTTTCACATTGGGCCACACATAGAGGCAGAGACTTTTATTAGATATGAACAGAAAGGATGCTCCTGGTCTGATACTGCTCCTTGTGCAGGGGTGTGTGTGTGTGTGTGTGTGTGTGTGTGTGTGTGTGTGTGTGGCCACTCAGGGATAACTTGAGCATATAAAAACTGAGAGCATTCACTTCTTAACACACTTCCCCCCAACATTAGAACCATTTAGAAAATACTTGATACACAGACTTTTAGGTCTTCTCCAAGATATGTTGATTAAATTGTCTTCATTCACAAGTATCAGAAAAGGACTACAGTGTTAGTAGGAAGTTTAGAGACACTGGAAGTTGTTGGCTAATCCCAGGTCTCAGTTGTGCCACATAAAAGCATATTTTATTTTTCCATTTCATCCACTTATTACACCATCTGTGGGTATGAGCTTTACCATCAAGCTGGTTCCTCCATGGTCCAACTCAGCTGCAACAATTCCCAAGACAAAACAGCTTCTGTTATACAATATCCAGCAATGCAGAGGCTAAAGGAGCAATTTTTTTTTATTTTGTCTTTTCTAGAAGGTAGGGCTTCTTTGGAAGCCTTGCAGCAGACATGGCCTCACATAATCAGATTCCTGTAATTAACATAATCAGCTTCATGTAATTAATCACAACTGGATCATGAGCCCACCCTTAAACAAATCATGGGTGATTATCTTGATTGGTTTATGTGAGTCATGATTGATTCCTAGAGTTGGAGACTCAATTACCTTCCCTGAGCCAGTAAAGACACACACAAAAAATGAGTTTTGTTAGCATGGACAAAAAGGGTGACATTATTGGATGTCTCATGCACCAAATAAAAACCCTTTAAAATTCCTAAATCCATTGTACAATGATTAGCGTGATTTGGTAACCATTGCCCTGAATTCACAATGTCTGTTAGCATAGTTATTGCCTTTGTATAGATTAGTAGATGGTGCCTGCTTCGGGACACAGAGCCCATGATCGTAGCTGTGGGCAGAGGGAAGCTCTGCTGGAACGCGCAAAGGAGCTCTTCTCATCTGGATCCCAACTCAGGGAGTGGGCTTGATGCCCCAATTGGTAAGTAAGCAGGGCAAGAGCTAACTTCTTGTCCCCCAGCCCCATTCTCCTCGCTGTGCCTGGAGTATGTGGATGCAAGCCTGGTAACCAATTTTCTGATTTGTGGACCAGTCAGTGCTCTGGTGTCAATATTCCTACCAAGGTCAGAGTTGAGCTACTGGTCTCATATCACTGACCATGCAGCTGGGGATAGGTACTCTCAATCGGCTGTCACAACGGTGAGCCAGAGACAGCCTAGCCCTGGCCCTGGCCAAGCACTGTGTGAGACCCACCCTGCAGAGGACAACTCTGAAGTCATTCCTGAAACCACACCTGGCTCTACATGGGGAAACGCACCAAAATAAACCCCATAAGAAAATGTCAGATTTCGTAAAAAATCATGAATTCTGAACACAAACTTGGATAATTGTGTTTGGCACATAAGGCCTTTAAATCGCTATTTCAGAACCTCTACTTTATATGAATAATATCCCACTTGAAAACTAATAATGGACAGAAACTTCATATGTTTCAGGTAACAGTGATCATTACCACAATTTATTACTCGTTAGTGGGAAGGGAAATCTTATATGAAGAAAGTAGAATTCAAAAAGGCTAAGTAAAGAATTAATCACTTTTATAAATAATGTCAAGGAAAACCATTACATCATTGAGTTCCATTGAAAGCACAAGATTTATATTAGAAAATTTCCTCCTCTCCCTGATTTTACTTAATAATATAGAGAAACCTTAAGCAATGTATTACACAGCCATACAATTTCCCCCTTAGTATGGGAGAACAAATTAAACCCACTGGCATAGTCTAGTGGTGAAAAATATGACTTGGGCTGAGGAGACTTTTACAAGCTTAAGGACCTGAGTTTGATCCCCGGAAGCCACATAAATAAGCCAGATGTGGTGATGAGGTGGTGTGCGTGTGTGTGTGTGTGTGTGTGTGTGTGTGAGTGTGTGTGTGTGTGTGTGTGTTGCTAGCACAGGCGAAGCAGAGTTAGGTAGATCTCTGTGTGTCAGTGACCAGGCAGTTTAATATTTTGTGAGGAGTTCTAAGCCACTGAGAGACTATTTTCTCATAAACAAAAAGGTGGATAACACCTAAGGAATGACACCCGTGTTTGCGTTCCAGACACACACATGCATGCATTCACACATATACCCTCACATACACTAATGTGTAATCACATAAACACATATACACAGACAAACACATAAGCATGCCTTATGTCAAACTGTACGTATGGAGTCTCCCACTTGCCACTTAACCTCTCTTAATTATAGTACCCTCGTGGGGAGCATGAAAATAATGACAATGCCTATATACATCATAGAAATGTAAATGAAATAATTCATGCTTGTCCTCAGCTCAGAAATGTGCCATAAACATAAGGAGGGAACACTCAGTCATATGTGCAGACATAGGAAGACCAAACACATATGGTCATATCTCCAACTGATCAGTGACTTATCTATCACATTGTCATATCCACAACCAATCAGTGACTTATCACATGGTCATATCTCCAACTGATCAGTGACTTATCACAGCTACCCTCCAGGAATTTCTCAGAGTGAAGGAAACCATTGAGCAGTCCACCTCAAGCCTAGACCAGGATATGTTACTTTACTGTATTTTTACAGTGGTGGCTGTTTTTGTATAATCCCCCTCCCCTCTCCTTCCAAATCCCATCTTTCTCCAGTTCACACTCTGCTCCTAACTCCCTCTACTCAGCCTCTCCTTTATAGCTAGTCATCCATCAGGACTTGGAAAAGAAACAGCTTCTGGTTTCAGTGGCGAAAGGACAGGTTCCTTCCATGTGTGCCGACCCGGGGCAACCATGAAATAAGAATTTTGTTATTTTCATTTTACTTCATGTTTTATTACTTTGGATGGAAGAGGGTGAGACTCTTGGCAAACAGGAAAATGAGGACGTCACCACCGTGAGAACCAGGGAGCTGAGAACAGCCTGATTCCAGGCTATACTTCACCAGCCGAGTCGGCCTACCGTCTACCACTCTTCACCATATATGGTCATAGCCTTCAATGATCCGATTCCTTCAAAATAAGCCACCAGTGGAAAGTTGGGTAGGCATTCCTCTGGGATAACCCACAGTGGACTAGGACTGACTAGAACTAAGAAAAGTATCCTCTGAGTCACACTGTGCAAGGCACAGAGCCCCGACCCCACGTATGTTAGCGCATCTGCCACCATCCACAGTTCTCAGACTCAGTGCTACTGACATCTTGCCTGGCTCATCTGTTGCAGTTTGGAGCTTTGTTTAACAGGTTAGGAGCCTCTGGTTTCCCCATGGTGGGGACCAACCATTCTCAGACATTGGCAAGTGCTTCCTGGAGGAATGGACACCCCCAAGATAGCAACAATTTTACTACAGGATAAACTGAACTGTCAGTAGGTTGCCCAGACTCCAGGACTCAAGTTCCCTGATACTTGAAGCACTCTTTGCCATTCTGCCTCTGCTCTGTGGGGTCAGTGCTTACTTATCTCAAGATCGTTCAGACTGTGTGCATTTCATAAAAGCTTATTAAATCCATCAATGTGTTATCGTCCATGAGAACTCTCCACATTTTAAATACCCTGGATTCTAATCCTACATTAAATATGAAAAAAAAAACTATTTGGTATTATGATCCAGGGATATTAAAAGTACTACTATTCATCTAAGTGTGTGCTAGTGCTATTCATCTCAGTGTGTGCTAGTGCATAATGGACTATATTTGGAGGCACCCATGTTACATGACGCTATTCTGAAACAAAAGCTAACAGTCCAGACATCATACAAGCTGTGTGACTAACCCTGGACAAGTTCTTTGACTTTTGTAAGACTCAGATGTTTTAACTGTAAACTGTTCAGTTCATGGTCTTGAAGGTAGGACTAAAGAGATGTTGAAGAAACCAGGAAATAGATTAGTCAGTAAATGCTTGTCTGGCAAGCCCAAGTACCTGAATTGTATCCTTGTAGCCCATGTGGGAAAAGGCTGGGCTTGGTGGCTTTTACTTGTAATCCCAGTGCTGGAGAGGCAGAGATAGGCAGATCCTCAGGGCTGGCTGGCCAGCCTTCCTAGCCTGCTAGGCGAGTTCTAGACCACTGAGAGACTGTCTCACAAAGAATGTGGAGAGTGCCCAAGGAAGAACATATGAGGATGTCTGCCCACACAACACAGACACACACATACACACACACACACCCCCACATACACTAGGTAAACAACCAATAATAAAGCCTGCTATTATTCATGTGCACACATGGTCCATGTGTCTGTATCAGATAAATATAAAAAGAAGCACAGCAAGATATTGTTCCTTAAGTGAACTGAGACTCAGAATGCATGTGTTCATTATAATTCACAGACTAAGAAAGCTCCCCATGCTGAGTCAGGAAACTGGATTATCTTCCTAATTAGCTATGACCATGCAAATACATGAGTGAGCCGCCTCACCCTGTCATACTCTGTCACCATGTGATGCTGTGGGATGTTCTGTATGGCAAATATGTTAAGAAATAAAACACTGATTGGCCAGTAGCCAGACAGGAAGTATAGGCGGGACTAACAGAGAGGAGAATTAAGGGAACAGGAAGGGAAGAAAGAGACTGCCTGCAGCTGCCACCAGGACAAGGAAGATGTAAGGTACCAGCAAGCCACAAGCCACGTGACAAAATGTAGATTAATAGAAATGGGCTTAATATAAGAGTAAGAGCTAGACAATGATAGGCCTGAGCTAATGGCCAAACAGTTTAAATAATATAAGCATCTGTATGTTTATTTTATAAGTGGGCTAAGGGACTGCCGGAGCTTGGCGGGACACAGAGAGAAAACTGTCCAGCTACAGTGTGGTACATAAAACGTGAGCTATACAGTAGAGCTCAGATTTATTTCTAAAGAAGTCATTTTTGTGAGTGTAACATGGGTATATATCGTTCTCTTCTGGAGCCGCCCTCTTTGAACCTGTGTACATGAGATTACTATTTGTTGCAGTACCAAGCCCGACTTCTCTAGAACACTTCAGTGAATTGTTACAGAGCTCAAATTAGAGCCATAAAAAAAATCAATATCAAGTCACCAAATATATATGTTAGCTATCATGACTTGATTATCCCTCTGCATGGCAAATAACTGTGATTTAAATATGCATGATTTTATTTGCCAGTTCAGGAATGTGGTCCTTCCATCACGTATTGAATAAAAAGAATCAATGAAAAACAATGCCTCCCATCAAGCTCCCGTCAAACTGAATGCTGAAAAGCCTAACTGCAAACACAGCAGACTTGTTTATAAAAATCAATCTTCCCACATGACGCCTGTGTGTGTGGATTCCAAACAGACCCAGGCCTTACTAAGAAGCCAGCTGCAATTCTGCCTCTGTACCTATCTTTGTGAATTCTGCCATTGGGATTGGTCTGTCAGCTTTCAAGGCCGAGGGTAAATGGGTCATGACATCTCTAGGATCTTCTCCCAGGAAGAAGTGACACTTCCAGCCTCAGAATTCATTCAGTCAAGAATATTCATTACATGGCTATTAAGTTTCTATCCTGCTATATTCCCTGAAGCTCGTGGCAAAGGGGTTTGTTGTGAAGCCCCATGAAGTCCATGCATGGAGCGATAAGGTTACCTTACATGGTGACAGACCGATATATGGTTGCATGAATAAATTTGGGGGAAATGGTGCTGAGGTGGAGAGAAGGCAGGAGAGAAGAGCACCAATCTTCCACAAAGTAGACAGTGTCCCAGAAGTGTGGACCAGACATGAGCATAATTAATAAGCTCAGAAGGAAAAGTTAAGGGTGAGTCATATGAGTTGGCACCAAGCCATCCAAGTTTACTGAGAAGGTCAACCTGATTAGAACAACATTTCAGAGGAGAACTCTGACCATGGTAGTAGGATCAGATAGAGGAGGGCAAGATCAAACAGGAAATAGGAGCATGGAAGGCTTGGCGAGGAACAGGGCTCAGTTTCAGACACCATAGGGAAAGACTATTCCAAAAGGCATAGAGAGGTAACAGGAAGAGAACATTACTGAATGTGGTGACTAAGAGATGTGAACTCAACTCTGGAGTCTTGATTTGCAATGTGAAAAAACTAAGATGATGATCATATCTGGGAAAAAAAGCTCCAAAGAACTTCACCCATCTTGAATCGGAAGCATGGGAGGAGCAGATCAGTGATAGTGCCCATCAAACATCAGGCAAGGAAGTCATACACTCAATAAACTGATAGAAGCTGAAGATGTGTTCATCTAAAATACCTTGGTGAAATATAAACACTTATACAAAAAAAAGCACATTAATGAATATATAAGGAGCTAGGAACACGACTCAGTTGCTAAAGTGTTTGCCTTGTAAGTATAACGACCTCAGTTCAGATCCCAGCACTATGTTGAAAAAAAAAATAGCTAGGTGTTCACATGTGTAACCCCAGGACTAGGAAAAGAGGTAGAGTGGAGATGGGCAGACTCCCATAGCTCTCTGCACAGCCAGCCCAGCCAATCAGTGAGCTATAGTTTCAGTGATAGCCCTCATCTCAAATAGTAACATGGAGAATAATGAAGAAAGAACCCAGATTCATCCTTTGACCTCTATATTCATATACACACATACACACACACACACACACACACACACACACACACACACACGTACATACATGCATACACACACCAAAAAAAAATAAATAGCTTAATGGATTATTATAAACTAAACAGTCATATAAATATTAATATCACCTAGGCAACAACAACAGCAACAAAACAGGACACTTCTGTTTTTCTAAAAAACAGATTCTAAATTCTAAAAAACTACCCATCTACTAAAAATCTAACAGTATTTTGAATTTTCTGCTCATCATTTTTTTTCTATCTACTTTTAGCAACTAATCATGCATTCTGAATTACTCTTGCTTAATTCTGCCTGTATTGACCTTTATATAAATGGGATTTATAGGGTACATTCTTTTATGCTTGGTACCTGTCTTCAAGAATGGTGCACACTGTATCCTTGTCAGTGTGTGTCAAGGTAGTTCATTCATCCTCACTGGAATATGGAAGCTCTCTTTATTGCTGATGGACGTTTGAGATACTTCGCATCTTTTGCCATCATGAATCAAGATGTTATGAGCACACACTTAGAACCTGGTAGACACTGCTGTCAGATTATTGACTTACAATATGATTGCCAGCATCCTCAACTTGAGTCCAAAAGTGGTGACATACTTTAAAAACACTGTCCCAAGTCACATATCTACGGTGGTATTTTATTTGTACTGAAATGTGGTTTTAATTGTATGTTAATAAATAAAGTTGCCCAGGGGTCAGAGGTATTAGAGCCATAGTAAGAGCGTGGCGGTAGTGGCGCACGCCTTTAATCCCAGCACTTGGTGGGCAGAGCTAGGTAATACAGCCAGCATTGGAGACATATACCTTTAAGACCTGGAGGACTGTACTTACAGGCAGTGACGAGACAGTCACGTGTTTGGGTTTACAACCAATGAGAAGGCAGAACAGAAAGACTATCTAAAGACAAACACACAGGAAGTAGGTCTCTTTTGGAGAGGTAGGACCACCGCAGGAGGAAGGGTAAGGTTTTAGCTCTGAGCTCTGACTTCTTGGCTTTCTCTTTTACATTGGTTCTGTGTTTCTTATTTAATAAGACGGTTGGTTACATCTACACATATCTACCAGAAGTAAATAAGCAGCCCGCTGTGTGGCAACTACCCCAACATGTCACACAGTACTTTTCTCATTCCTGCTTTTCTGATTGGGTGGGCAAGAGCATCATGAGTGTGGTTTCACTGGTAGCTAATGAAGTTGATCCCTTCCCATCTTAGTGTCAACCATTTAGGTACCCCTTAGGGAATGCTGGTTCTGCCTATCTTGCCTAATTTCCCCCACTAGATTGTCTCTGTCTTCTTCCTGATGTAGAAGTAATCTTCATATTTTATGACAACAGCCTTTTATTAGTTACATGTATTCTCACTGTAGATTTTTTTTTTACTTTGGTTAATACCCTTTGTGGAGATTACTGATGGGCAGAAGCTCTTAATTTTGATGTAAGAAAATACTTTTCCTTATGCAATTTGAAAATTACTACAGGGGTGGGAAATAATTGGTTAAAATGTACAAGCTTAAAGAGCTGAGTTGTGATCCCCAGAACTCATGTAAAAAGCTTGGTGTGGTGGCATGTGCCAGCAAATCCAGGGGTGTGGAGGTGGGAACAAGATAGTTTCAGAAGAGAACTTAGTTACCAAAAAAATTCATATGCATCTCTCTCTCTCTCTCTCTCTCTCTCTCTCTCTCTCTCTCTCTCTCTCTCTCTCACACACACACACACACACACACACACACACACACACACACACACACACACACTTATCTTCCTCAAAGATAAAAGTTTAGAATATATTTCTCTAAAATTTCCTCAGTAAGTTCAGTTGCTCTGGCTCTTAAGAGTAAGTTTCCATGTCATCTGGAAATGATTTTGTGTACAGCTTGAGGTTAATGGCACTTTCTTCTCTCCTCTTTAGGGGCTGTTTGCCGTAGCTCTGTCAGTCAAGTGTCTTTCTTCCTCTGTGTCCTGCTCTACTCTGAGTTGTCTGTCCTGATTTGACTAATCTCAACACTATGGCTTTAACATAAGCCTTTATATGTATTAAAGGAAGTCTTTCTCAAGAGTATTTTAGCTACGGGGAGCACTTCAAGGCTCCATACAAAAGTTCTGCAGTCACACAAATCATCGGATGTTGCTAGGGGGTCACACTGGGTGTGTGGAAGAATTTAAGGAGAGAGCACAGGTTTATTATATTGAGTGTTCCAACCTATGGCCATGGAATACATTTCCATGTACTTCAGATTTCACTCACTTCTCCTGGTTGTCCTTTATAAAAGACTTATATTTCTTAGATTCAATTTATTCCTAGAAATGAATTTTTCTGATACCAAGCAGCAACTTCTTCAACTTCATCTTTCTTTCCAATTTTCATTACAACATAGAAAAACTGTTTTATTCTGTTGATCTTATATCCGGGTAACCTTGTTAAAGTCATTCTTTAATTTTAAGAATTTATCTTAGTTGTGTTATATAGAAAATCATACGTGTGGAAAATAATGACTGACAGTGTTAACATGTTTGTTTTGGCTCTTATAACCATTATCTATTATTTTAATTTCTCAGGTGCGAACCAAGTCTCTAAGAGTTGAAGTAAATGGTAAAAGTTAAGTGTTCTTTTGTTCTAAAATCACATGGAAAAACTCACTCGTGGATATATTTGCCACATTCTAAACTTAATGAAGTGAACTGCATATCAAAATATCCGAAAGACCACTACATCTACCATGCCCAAATTAAGGATTTGAGAGTGTCGGGTTTTTTCTCG
>NC_051081.1:46075206-46120206 GCF_004664715.2 Peromyscus leucopus
GAGAGGGAGAGAGAGAGAGAGAGAGAGAGAGAGAGAGAGAGAGAGAGAGAGAGAACGACTGGTGTGGGAGCAGGTAGGTGGAGCAGTAAAAGAATATTCCGAAAAGGAAATCTACAAAAAAGCAGCTAACTTTACCATCTTTCCACACATTGCTACAGAAAGGGTTGGAGCTTATATTTACTGAGAGAATGTTCTATATTTTATAGTGTTCAAGGTCCAGGGGAGTTTATTCTTGCTCCTAAAGATGTTAGCTACTTCAAACAGCAAATAAAATCGGACATCAGTAAATAACATGTTCGTCCGTGTGACCAATTCAAAGAAATGGTATCTGCTCCTTCTTCCTCTTGAGTTACATTCAATTTTCTTAGAAAAGGACACAGCGAGGAGCTGAGCATGTACCCTGTGCATGTAAAACTTCATGGTTGTGTGGCAGACTGGGTAATACATCAGAATAAAAAGGAGGAAGAAAACAACTATTAATAAAGATGTTTCTAGATGAATAGAAACAAAGCAAGGCAAGGAGTCTTCTGTGAAGTTTGTGTGATTAAAAATAGCTGGGTTTTGTCTAGAAATGCAGTATGTACACAGAAAACATAAAAGGGGCTGAGAAAAAGGCAGGTGGAGATGTGGATGGAGTGGAAGCTTACCAGAGCTGAATGTGTTCAAAGTACATGACACACTTGAATAAAAATCTCTTTATGAAGCCCATTACTATGTATAGTGAATATAAGCCAAGGAGCAGAAAAAAAATGTATTAGGTAAAGTGGTTGTGGGAAAGGGGCAATATATGAAATATATGAAATTTGGGGCCACTGAGAATTCATCTTACAAATAAGCCATAGTAATTTTTGAAAATATAACTCAGAACATGCTGCCCTAGTATTTCCATCCTTAATAGGAACAATTGCTAAAACAGGCAGGTACCTGTTAGGGTGAGAAAAGAAGGGACACTGTAGAATCCCAGTCTTTGAATAGGAAGGGTACTCTCTTCCCTCGGCTCTTAGAAGATTCTTCTATGAGAAGAGAAAGCTATTGGGAGGGCAGGAAGATGGGTCAGTTGATAAAGTGCCCTTGCTCAAGCATGAAGGGCTAAGTTCAACTTCCAGAAACCTTAGCAAAGTATCAGTGAGCATGATAGCACATACATATGATCCCAACTTCAGAGTGGGAGGGAGGGTCGGAAGGAGTGAGGATGGAGTTTGATGCCGATGGAAAACAGCTGGATCCCAGGTGCTCCCTGGATAAGCAGCACAGCTGGATTGGCTGATGAGCTCCAGGTAAAAATAAAAGACCCTGTCTCAACAAACAAACAAAACAAAAAAACAAGCTTGGGAGAAACTGAGGGAGACGCCTGAGGCTGACCTCCTGCCTATACACACAAGCACACATACCATACGTGCACACTGTATACCAGCTCACACATTTGGGTGACACACACCCCCACTAACACGTACACACAGATATATGCAAATAAAAAGAAGAAAGAGCTGTCATCACACAAAAACCCAGTAACGCCTCCTCAAGAGGGCCCTCCATGCTTTTTCCGGCTCGTTAACGAGGCCTAAGAAAGGAGAAGGTCATTCAATGGAGACATTCTCAGTGCCGGAAACACACTCTCGAGTGCAGGTTCTCAGCTGTGGCCATGACCAATGTGGGGGCTGTGGGAAATGTGGCAACAGTGAAGGGTTTCCCAATGTGCATGAAGTAAAAGTTAACTCAGATGTGTCCTGAATCTGAGGTGCTTCTCCTGTGCAAATTCAGCACAGCCTTGGGAGTGTGAGTACAATGCACCATGCACACCTTGATGCCAGGCAATATCAGAACATGTGGTGCTGCAGGGCCTGAAGCATCTTGGGTTAGACTCAAGACTATTATTAACTATGAGCTGCCATGTTTATACTGTGCGTTCAAAGCTTTTCCTGCTCTCACAGAAACATAATGGTTTAAATATGGAAAGTAAAGATTCTTAATAATTCCCTACCATTTTTCCTAATTATGCAAGTATCAAATTGTGTAGTTTTTTTTTTTCCAGCAAGGGGATGCTTGATGGTGAAAATTGCTATTTATGTTGCTGACTTGAGTTTTATTAAAACATTTATTAAATGAATTTTGTCTTGAGATGAGGATAGAAATTCCAATAATTTTAGAAATGGCCCAAAGCAGACTTCAGCCATTCGGTATCACTTTATTTATGCATTCTCGGCATTGACAGTTATAAAATCAAAATGCTGCTCAATTAAAAACCACTGAAGATGCCCTTATCCTACTGTGCCAACACCCAGCCAAGATTCTACTCTTTATGTTAAAAAAAACAAGCAAACCTTTCTCACCAACACACAAATTTGCTTCCCTCTCCCTTTAACAAATGATAAATCTACAGGTATCCTAAGGAATTCTTTTTAAATAAATTGCTTTATGCTTTTCCCCAAGTTGTTTGATATCTATTATAAACCAACCAATATAAAGGCATCTTGGGGATGGGCAAAGGAAGTTGAGAGAGAAGAAAAGTTTAAGAGTATATTCTCTAAAGCATGAATGTTCAGTGTTTCTCCTGACTGATCCTAGCTACAGCCCCCTTACATACCACAAAGACCCTATAGCTGGCCTCACTTGGTTCAGATCGACAGCTCCATCGTGCACACAGCTGACATCTGTTGTACCCACAGCCACCCTTCACCATGGAAACAGAGAGGAATAAGAGACAGTGACAGAGACTGAAAGAACAGGCTTAGAGTCTCACAGGGATGCTTACTTAGCAGTTCAAGACAACACTGTGCCGTGTTCTCTAGCAGAGGTCTCAGCAGCCCATTGGGACAGACAGCTGGAGAAAGGAAGATGCCATTTGGTCAGATGTGGCTTTCCTGGAGGGACATCACACACAGTAAGGCTGAACGCCAGGGGATGAGCAGGATTTTGATAGATGGAGATCGAAATTGAAAGATTCCCAGCAGAAGAGAGTATGTCTGTCCTTTTCCCCAGGTACCAAGTTAGACTATGGAGGTAAAAGGTTGTCATGTGGACAGAAAGGGTTATAAGACAATTTGTTCTTAGCCCACAAAGGACTAGCTGTCAACAGTCTTCTCAGCTTATCATGTTGGACATTTCTCTGTCATTTTCTCTCTAATTAGTAGCAGGGCTGAGCTCTCAAGCCTTAATTTTACTCTATGCCTGTGCTAATGACATGATGGGCAATTAGCAGATATAAAAGGAGATGTCTTCCACACAGGCCATTTAAACTATGCTCAGGGTTAATTCCTTTATCATATACTAAAAAAAAGGGGGCTTCTTCATCCAGACCTAATGAGACTCCACAAAGGAAGAGCCTATGCTTCTCCACACAGTCCTGGAGATTAAAGATACTAATTAAAATGCAGTGCAGCTCAAGCTGCCCCATTTCCAAAGATCAGCCACTCCAGGAAAGCAATGAGGCTAAAAGTTCAAATTGGCAAGCAGAGCAAGGCACCAGACTGCCAGGCGTGAAGGCCTCCCTCCGAACAGCACCAACCAGCCAGGCACTTCTCAATTGGAGATGGAATGCCTTCTGATGCCGGTGTGTAACTCATAATAACATAATTTTATTCTTAGAAGCAATTTCCATTACTGGCCCTGTTTATTATCACATTATTTTCTCAATCGCAGCAATAAACACGCTAAACTCTCCCTGTTTGCTCCCATTTTTATTACTGCTCACAGTCGGCTGGAAGGGTAAGCTGTGAAGAATGGGCTCATTATACAGGCTCCCTGGGGGTACCTCCAGGAGTACCCAGAGCCCCACAGGCCAGCCTGGGTGATGACCAGGAGTCTGACTGTCTCAAGGGCCAGAAGAAACAAAAAAACAAAACAAAACAAAACAAAACAAACAAACAAAAAAAAAAAACATTGGAGGCTGTGATATCCAAGCCAATCATTGTCAAGGCTGCCATCAAGTATACATTCTACTTGTAGTTTCTTTGACCTAGTAGAGAAAAATTTCAATGAATATTACAAATGAATGTTTAGCACGCTGAAGGGTTAGGGTGCCTTTGAAACTTTCGGTCATGATCCTTACACAGATTAGCAAACCACAGCAACAGGTTTTGGGGAATATTTTACAGGTGAGAGGTTTGGGTAGAAAAGAAGAGTGTGTCATTTGCAAAAGCTTTCATTCTGTGTGTGTGTGTGTGTGTGTGTGTGTGTGTGTGTCTGTCTGTCTGTCTGTGTTCACCTAGCTGCTAAATATATTAAACTGTGATTCACATGGGTATGTGTCAAAATGTTTGGGAAGCAAAGCTTATCATTCAAGCCTTTGAGGACCATGCCACATTCATGAAATGGAAAGATCAGTAGGCCTTATAGTTGAAAAGAATCATGTTTGAGCCCTGGCCACCCTAGGCTTAGCTGGCCAGCTTTGGTCACCTGCACCTTTGTTGTCCTGCCTTTTGATGACAAGGGCAGATCAGTCCTTGTCAGGGTCAATGGGTGCCTTATAAGAAATAGCAGATCCTACCGCCAGAATCCATCCCCGGTGCATGAGCGGGCTTTTTGGAGCCCACTACCTATGATGGGACACCTCTTGCCACCTTGAAGCAGGGGGAAGGGCTTGGACTTGCCTCTACTGGATGTGCCTCCCCATAGGAGGCCCTTACCTTCTTGTGGGGGGAAGTGAGGGGTAGGGAAGTTGGTAGGGGGAGGGTGGGGGATGGGAGAAGGGAGGAGGGGGATCTTTGGTGTGTAAAATGAATAAAACAAATTTTCTTTCTTTTTTTTTTTTTTTTTTTTTTTGGTTTTTCGAGACAGGGTTTCTCTGTGTAGTTTTGCGCCTTTCCTGGAACTCACTTTGGAGACCAGGCTGGCCTCAAACTCACAGAGATCTGCCTGGCTCTGCCTCCCAAGTACTGGGACTAAAGGCGTGCGCCACCACGGCCCGGCGAAAAAATTTTTCTTAATTAAAAAAAGAGAGAAACAGCAGAAAGCATATCAGATTGGAGCAATGCCTCAGCTCTGCTCTGATTCCCACACTGTTAGGGACAGCTCACTTATTTCTGTATGCATGGATCTTATCGCATCTAACACGTAGGTGATGATGTCTGTCTCTCAGGATTGCCTAGACTAATGAGATTACTATGATAAAAGGATGCGAATGTGCTTTGTAAATGGAAAGCGCCTCTGATATAAGAGCTTGATATTCCCATATTAGCCACTGTCCTGCAATTTGATATGCCATGCTTTGTTGATACCCCTAGGAAGCATGCTCCTTTCTGAATAGAAATAGAGGAGTGGATGGGGGGGCACAGAGGGAGATGAGGGGGAGGGAGTAGAAGGAGAGAAAAGAAGAGAAAGTGGGGCCAGGATATAAAATAAATAAATTAATTTAATTTTTTTTAAAAAAAGATAGTTACCATAACTTCAGCATGCTTAGCAATGTCCATGTAGATAATGAAGCTTAGAGTCTGTTGAGCCCCTCAGCCTGACTGATCCAGCTACTCTGGGGCCAAAGGATTCTGTAGGACTAAGTACATCAAGGTGTTCTTAAGTGACATGAAACAGGAACTAGCTCTCTGAAGAACTTTAGGGGTCTCTAAGCCTGCCTATCAGCTGCAAACTGGAGCAACTCAAGTGAATCCCTGCCTGACCAGCCCCTTTAACTGAGAGGCTGCAGGAGCCAAACCAGAATAGCAATTTAACTAAAAAAAAAAAAAAAAAAAAAAAAAAATGCTTATCATGTTCCATAAGATACATGTGAAGTTGAGATCAGAAATGCTGGCAGGCCAAAACCCACACATCTCTAGCTGAGCAAAGTACTGTTGAAGGGACAAGAAAAAGTCACAATTCCATTGGAAAAACAAGTAAGATCATAGAAATAGCAAGCCTGTGTAAGAAGCTCCCTATACATCCAGCTGCATGATTCTGAATGCACCCATCCTAATTTCATGCAATTTCAGAACTATAGGACAGTGCTTACTTCTAGCAGAGTCTAATATAGTATAGCCACACTCCATTCAAAGATTTGTGAACATATTACTAAGATAAATACATATTAACTAAAATGCTCAGATGGAAAAAGTGCTCAGTGGGCTAGAGAGGCAGTTCAGGGGCTAAAGTCTTGCTGCACGAGCTTAAAAATCTTAGTGCACATTCCCAGAACTCAGAAAAAGTGGGGTGCAATAGTGTACATGTGTAAATCCTATGCTCCAGTGGTAAAATGGGAGGCAGATAGGAGATGCTTCAGAAGTCCACCAGCCTGCTGGCCTGCATCTGCAGCAGTGAACAAGAGATCCTGTCTCAAACAACATGGAATGTGAATAGCGATATTGAGAGTGCTCTCTGGCCACTATATGCTCAGTATTGGATGTAGATGCCAGAACACATGCAAAAAAACACACACACACACATGCATACACAGAACACACACACACACACACACACACAGAGACAGAGAGACAGAGAGAGACAGAGAGACAGAGACAGAGACAGAGAGAAACACTATATCTACTTATGTGTCAATTATTGCTGGTAAAATCATGAGAGTCTAAGTAAGATTCAATAATTAGGAACCATGGCTATATGAAACTGAATCACCCAGAAGTGCTCTACACTGGAACTATGAAAGTGGTAAGGCACCTTAAGTCCCATTTGGAGGGAATAGCAAGACTGAAAGAAGCTGGTAGCATTAGCGTAACAAAACGCTC
The DNA here is from genome assembly GCF_004664715.2 of Peromyscus leucopus. Lineage (NCBI taxonomy): Eukaryota > Metazoa > Chordata > Mammalia > Rodentia > Cricetidae > Peromyscus > Peromyscus leucopus. Next base: position 46,081,875 of record NC_051081.1, read on the forward strand.
CTCATCTGATCTCCAAGTCAATGGTCAGTTCACTTCAGCAAGCCCAGATAATAAACATGCTTTTAATGTCTGCCATATTCATTGGGTGTGTACCCTGGATTGCAGGATAATCAGGATACAGTCTTTGTCTTCAAGGGCCTCATGGTCTAAGTAAGAAGAGAAGAAAAACTAATAGAAAGGTAAAAGCTCAGTGTTCATCAAGCAACTCACAAGTCAGAGCATAAAGAAGTATGCTACAGTGTGCAGTGGTAGAGGCAAGACCAACTCTGGGCTGGATTTAGAAGATAAAGAAGCCAGGACCAGGTAGAAACAGTTGAGAGCCATTCAGGATGCAGGTGTCCTCAAAGATGAGGGTCATGGAAGCAGGAATGGCTGGAGAGCAAACAAGGCTAGACCAAGATGAGCCTTAAAAAGATCTTACTGAAGAATTCAGATTGCATGGGGAGCTACTGAAGACCTTTCATCCAGGAAGTAACTTGCTATTATAGAATCATAAATGAGAGACCTAAGGAGTGACTCCAGGAGTGCCTCTCAAACTTCACAGTATACCAAAGCACCCTAAGAGGTCCATGTAGATTCTAATTCAGCAGGCTGGGCAGGACTAGAGATGCTGGATTTTAGACACTATCTCTAATGCTGCTTTCAGTAGACCCTACTTTGAGCATCAGTATTAGTGAGTGCTCTCCTTCTAATCTAGTGGATTTCTGTTCTTTCTACCTTCTAGTATCACCCAGAGACCCTTCTCCCAAAGTGCCAATGTCTGTGCCCAATATTGAGAGTTAACAAAACCCAAATCCTTGGGTTCAAGATAGGCCCTGACCATCTAAAATACACTGTAGTAGTCACAGCGCACAACTAGAGCTAGATTCTTCTTCCTGAATAGAAGATATTTATAGAATTCCAGCCCTTGGTATCTTCAATCACTTTTTAATCATTACGTACTAAGGCAAATAAACTCAGTAACACTTGTATTGTTGCTGCCAAGATCACTGTGGCCTTGCCTTTGAGAATGTCCATCAAAGTAGTAGTCAAACTCTTCATCAATAATCATTAGCTCAGTAGTTCACCCAATGACAAGTTTTCCAATTTGATTCAGGAAAATTGTTTTCTCAACCAAATCATAAAATTTATGACAGCTGTATTGTTTTTGATGAGGAGACATGCTAACCATAATCTTGGCTTAAAGTTCCTCGTGTAATTTGAATTTCACCTGTCAGGCAGGTCATAAAGTTAAATATTTTATAAATGAAATAATAGGTTCCTTCACTCCATCTGTTTTCCATTCTGGCTACTGCCACTTATGCTTCATTGATTTACTAACTTATTTTTATGATTGAGAGAGACGGGGTGTTACCAGGGAGTGTACAAGATTGGAAATACTTTGCTTATTTATCTGCACATACCATATATCCATCCAACCAGTGCTTACACACACAGTTCACACAGCACATACATGTGCAAGCTCACATCCACCCTGAGCTGGCTTCTCAAAGAGGCTGACAAGCATATATTCTGACACTATAGACCACGTATGAAGAACTGGCCATTCGAAAGTAACTAAAACACTGTTTATTCCTTAGTGATACATAAATCATCAATATGTATGACTTCAAATAGAATAGTGATAAATACATAACAGGTTAATCAATCACAATATCTGAATGAATGAACCGGAAACATGCTAAATCTTCGCTTCAAATCATGAACACTTTGGACACCATGTATGAACAAAGGACAGCCAGTACATATGAAAAAAAACTCTGCAAGAACACATGTATGAATGATGCATGCACTGTGTGATTGGTGTGTGAAATCATCTGTGTCAAATCATAAAACCACAGTGGGCACACCAACCTGCTCTCTCCTCTGCTCAGCAAAGCCAATCTTTGCGCTAAAGGAAAAGGGGAAGTGGAAGATTGGATTTAAAAGTGATTGGGAGAAAGAAGTTCAATAATAACAACCTTGACATTCATCCTATTTATACTGTACATGACAGTGAAGTTCAAAATTCATAAAAGGTATGAAAAACACAGGGCCAGTAAAATTTTCCAAAGTGAAAGAAGTCCCAGCGTTCAAAAACAAAATCCATTACCCTTTAAATCAGTTTCTACCCTCTACCTTCTGGCTATACCATTATGTAAATGTTAAGAGGGAAGACTGTAAGTCGTCCATCATTCTTTATGCGTCCTCCGGTACTTGCGCTAACATACGGGTCTCCTGCTTTCGGTTCTACTCCTTCACGGTGCTCAGGGATCGTTATTCTACATTTAAAGTCTAAATTTGCCACAACCTTACTCAAAAACCTCTGGCAAATTCCTCTCTGACAGAGAAAATATATTTCTTTAAGTAGCAAGCCACAACTTAAGCTAGCCTTGGGCACCTCTGAACATAACCCCTATATCACATCAGTCTTCTACCCTGACCAGATGGTTGCTCTCTCTGCCTTTCTATAACAGGGGTTCTGACCCTGAGATGGCCATGCCATCCCTTCAGTAAGCCTAGGCATTTAGGCAAACACTTCCCCAATAGAACATCACAAAGCAGAGATTAGTCGGTGTCCTCGTATTGTATGTGACCACACAATGGCTAGAATCATGTGAATCTATTAGAATTCTAGCTTCTGAGCCTTTATCGCTAGACTTCTAAGATGCTAGCCTTGCATTCTTTTAGTTTTTGTTGTTGTTTCTTTGTTTTGAAAGGTTCTCTCTACATAGCACTGGAATCCATAGTCAAGTCTAAGCTGGTGTCAGATTTCTGCTGGTGCTCTTGTCTCTGTTTCCTGAGTGACAGGATAATAGCTAGGGGCCACCAAACCCAGTCACAGGTTATGGTCTTTAAAACAAGGGCACTAATAATACCAGGTACACAGTTTGTTGTGACAATAAACAATTAACACCTACCACCCCCCCCCCAACACATACTAGCTAGATCCAGTCGCCTTCTCCAAAGCATCCCTCCCAGATCCCAGGCTCTGTAGCTTCTCTACTCCAATTAATTTCTAAAAAAAACTTTAAATGGGAAGTTATTTCTAAGAGGGCCTTACAACCTCTCTTCTATTTTTTATATTTTTTATAGATGGACCACAGCTCCAGTGTGGCCATCTTTGCTTTTGCACTTTGTTGGCTCCATCACATCAGCCAGCTAGATGCCGCCTCAGCAACTAAGGAGAAGTTTCTGCATGTTCAGGAAGACCTAGATGCAGCCATTCACAGAGCTCTGAAGTGTCTGTGAGCAACCACTGCAACAGGTTTTCAGAGTCCACATCGAAGGCAGGTGCTGTACATCCTGGATCCCAGCTGGCATCTCCTAGGACAGTGGTTCTCAACCTTCCTGATGCTGAAACCCTTTCACACAGGTCCTCATGCTGTGGTGACCCCCCAACCATAAAATGACTTTCATTGCTACTTCATAACTGTAATATTTGCCACTGTTATGAACTGTGGTATAAATATTTGATAGGCAGGATGTCTGATACATGAACCCTATGAAAGGGTCATTCATCCCCAAAGGTTGAGGACCACTGTCTTAGGAGAAAGGAATGTGGTCCTTACAATTGCTGTGTGTTTTGAGCTTCTTGGAGCTTACAGTAGCATCTCCAGAACCCGGTGAGGTCCAGTATATTATGAGTTTCTCTAAAGTCTCCATTATATATCATCCTCCTTTATTTCTGGTTATTTTCTAAATCATTCTTTATCCAGGGTTGGGCACACAATGCCCTGAAAATGCTAACCATTGGTATTATCATTGACTGTAGGTTCTTGAGCAGAAATTGTCTTGTCTGTCTTTTTTATTTCAATACAATATGAAAGCATAAGTACCATAAAGAGGATCTACCAGTCTTTATGAAGCCTGGCAGACATGGGCTGTGAGATAGCTCATATACTTGCTGCATTTCAGTTTCAGGACCTGGTTAATTTTAACTTCTAACTGCTTGAGCTTAGTTCCATGTAGACAGACTAATGTCAGCATAATAAATAGCTGAAGGATGCCTTGTTCCTGTTTGTCACAATTCCTTCTTGGCAGCTATGACCAAAAATGAAAAAAACAAGTTATCAACATCCAAGGGCATTATTTTTTATCAAGGTGACTGCAACCAACGGCCCATTATTACTCTTTTCTTTTCCCTTCATTGTAAGTCAGATCTCCTTCTAAGCATTTATTCTGAACAGCTGCAATTTGTGATTCCAAGTGGCCAGCCTCACTTTGGCTCAAATAAACTCTTTGTTCCCTCGCTTGGTGTGCCTCAACTTGCCTTTTTAGGTTGACAAGTGCTACACACAATGTGTGGTGCTCATAAAGGCTCTGATTAATATTGCATGAGTTAACAAATTATGATTATAATTAGCAATTGTATAGTGATTTATAGCTCACACAGAACTTGCTAATTCATCCCCCTAATTATTTTCAAAACGATGCTGTAACACAATTCGCCTTATTTTCTGTTGAAGACTGTGGGAATCAGGGAAGGGAATACGGCTTGCCAAGGACACAGACTGAATGACGGAGCCAAGACTCAAACCCATGTGTTGTTTTGCTTTGTTTTCTCCTTGTTGCTGCTCTTGCTGTTGTTTTTATTTTTTTTTTTAAATCTAAATTGGATAGATAGTCTTTTGCTATGTGATGGTTTGTTTAATTAATTAGCTAATTTTGACATGGGAATGTTACCCGGGTATGCACCGCTCAAGGGAAGATGTCTGCTTTTGTTGTCTTGCTGGCAACTGCATTGGAGCCTTCTTTAACCTCAGAAAACCCCACATAACCATGATGCAGAGGTATAGCTAATCCAGGAGCCAGAGGAGAAAGTAAGGGAGCGTAGAAGTCATTGCTTGCAGAAAGGGATCATCTAAAATCAGTCCCATACAATGCAACACCAGCAATCCTGGTGGCAGTTTCCGGGGGAACATATGTAATTGGATAGATAGCTTCCGAGAACACTCAAAAGTTATCGCATTCCAGCACTGAATATATGGGAGTGTGTTATTCTTTCTGGAAGTCCTGACTGTATTAGAGTTTCAGATGATGAATGGGTCAATGAAAACATCTCGGAAGATCCCTTGTCATTTTTACTACCTACCTACTCCAAGAAGTTCCAGCCGAGTTATTATTCTGCAGTTTAAATATCCTTAGACATGAAAGGTTCCAAAAACCCATGCCTCATGCTCAAGAACGTCCTCATAATTTAGACACAAGCTTTTTATTAAATGTGCAAAGGTGTGAAATTTATATGCCTCATAAAGCCTCCCCACTTCCTTTCCCTGGGTGTCTGGTTTGTCTCAGCCCTCTTCATACCAAGCCACCATTAATGTTGCTTTACATAATGGGGCCATGGCTACCTAGATGATTTGAATGTTTTAAACCTCCTGTTAAAGGGGGACATGAATGCTTTCATGTGTCTAACCAGTGACCTTCCAAGAATTAAAATAAGGGCAGTCAGCTCCCTCCGCTCTTACATACAGCTCGGAAGAAGGGCACACCGACCACTAGACCACAGACTGCAGGAGGTCGTTCCTTCAAGTAATGACTTTTCCCTCCCTTATTAGCATCTTAACAGCATATGGATTCAAGATAATTGAGAAGCACAGCCATAAGGTCATGTCAAAACTGCCAATAAAGGGACAGAGAACTTGAGAAATTACATGGTCATTCTCAAAAGAGGATGAGAAAGGCAGTTTTCTCTCCAATATTCCTCCTTTGGGATACCCTCTAAGAGCCTCCCCCAGGACTCCTTCTTTGGGGTGGTGGGGAGAGTTGCAGTTGTTAGACAGAGCTCAGATAATTTGCCAAATGAGACAATGTGTATGAATTCACTGTTACTTTAAAGGGGTTTCCTTTTTTAAGGTATGGAGATCTATAAGTGTTCTTTATAAAACTATTAACTACTACATGGTTTAAGAATAATTTTCATATAGTGGTATTGGAGTTTAAATGTGAAATGCCCCACCCCCATAGGCACATGGATTTGAACACTTGGTCCCAACTGGTGGCTCTGTTTGGGAAGGTTGTGGAGATTTAGGGAGACTGAGCCTTGCTGGAGGAGGCACAAGTCATTCTGGAGGGGCCTTGTGGTTTCACCGCCCAGCTCCACTTCCTGTTTTCTGCTTCGTAACTGTGGATGCAATGTTATCAGTCTGTCTCCCCCCATGCCTGTTGCCATGCCTTTCTCTCAATGATGGGATGAACCCTTTGAGCTTGAGGCCAAATGACCCCTTCTTTCCCCACATCGGCCCCTTCTTTCTCCACATTGGCCCCTGTCAAGTATCTCATTTAGGCAAGATGGAAAGCAGCTAATACAGATGGGAGGAGTGTTTCTCTTCCCCAGCGTCCCCTGTTGGAGGAGGAAGGTCTCTTTAAAGCTCTCCCCTCGCCCTTACAGAGTCTGGTGAAGAAGGAAGGCCACAGACTGTGTTCTGGTTGAAGATTAAGCTATGAATTAAAAGCATAGCTAGTGAGGACGGTTAAGGATAAACAACTGCTATCATGAATGGCATGAATATAAGCCCTGCTTTGTATGTTTAATGGATCTCTTGTCATGAGTCAAGGCACAGCAGGAAAAGGATTAATTAAAGAAAGGAAATCATCCCATGATGTAAACACTATACTGGCTTTGAGCTCCAGAACAATCCTTATATATTGCATATATCTTAGGAATGTATAAAACACATTCCTAAATGTATTTATTCCAGCTGTGCTGTATTCTGAGGATTACCACCTGTCTCAGGAATGGTATGACACATGGGGGCAGGGAAAGGGGCTTGGCTCAAGCTTTGTCTACAAAGGATCCAACAGCAAGTGAGGATTTGGTCATCAGATGACATAGAAAGAAAGACATGGATCTCATCACCTATGGTCAGGCACCTTGCTCACCCTTGATGCAGCAAGAAGGGTCTTGGTCCTGCCTCAACTGAACATGCCAGGCTTAGCGGTCCTCCCACGGGAGAACTTATCCTTTTGGAGGAGGGGATATGGAGGGGGGTGGAGGGAGGGGAAGAGAAATAAGAGGGGGATCTGCGGTCGGTATGTAAAATGAATTTAAAAAATTAAAAAAAAGAAAGACATGAAGAGCCATGTGTCTTTAGGTGCACATGTCTTCCTAGACCTTCTCTCTGAGGTAGAAAAGGGACAATGGGTCCCATGAACACAGAACTGTGACATTCTGACATCTACAAAGTCTATGTCAAGAACCACTTAATCACAGCACCCAGAAAGCAGAGGCAGGTGGATCCCAGGAAGTTCAAGACCAGCCTGATCTACAGTAACTTTGAGAACAGTCAGAGCTACATAGTGAGACCCTGTCTCAAAACAAACAAACAAACAAACAAAAAACAAATCAATCAGGTTCTAAAAGAAAAAATAAATCATCCACAGCCCCCAAATGTATAGTTTAGGATTTTGTATTATATCATATTCATGACATGTATGAGCTGTGTACAACTGCTTGGGGCCCAGGTACCATAGGTTAGACACAGTGAGAGAGGAAATCGATCCCTATAGATGGACATGGGGTTTCCTGGTGGGAACCCGAAACTCAAACTGTAAAGGATCAAGGGAATGGGCATCTCACTGAAACAGTGATCTATGTGGAGACTCCTCTATTTAGTGTAGCTTATTTTACCTGCTGACTTTCTGAAAACAGTCTACTTAGCATCCACTATGAAAGGTCTATTTGCACCTTTGAAATTCTCTTTACTTACTCCCCAACCCTTAACAAAAAGTCAACGGCTGTTCAAGATGATGACGTTCACAGAGTTCTGTAGAGCGAAAGTCCAGGCAGGAAGAGAAGGTGGGCCTTACACAGAAACCACATCTGTGAAAATAAGACGGTGATGCAGGGCTGTGAGTACTGAACAGGGAAAAGTGAGTGTGAACAGAAGAGAAAAGGCAAATCCGGATTGTTTCAGAGAAGCAGGCATCTTGCAGACAGTCCCTGAGCAGATACTGGGACACGCCCTCTTCTGAGAACTGTTTTAGCGGAGGTTTACCTTTGTTTACATCATCATCCCTTACTAGGCTTGCAATTACCATTAAATTCTTCCATAAATACTTATGGTATTGGAAAACTGGAATAATCTGTTCATTCTACATATTAAATGCTGACAGCATTCAGTAAAGTATATGATACTCTCCCCAAATATATAATAATCCTCACACCTGAGTGTTAATGCACACTATTCCTGTAACTCCCACACAGAATTCTGTTTGTACATACCCAGGTACACACACACACACACACACACACACACACACACACACACACGTGTCTATACAGTCATCCAATGTGCACACGCATGTCTGGAAAGCAGAACAAATGCTCCATTCACCTGTGGTTCAAGACAGCAGCTGGCACCAGTGATGGCAGATTCTTCACATCCTTCCCAATGGAGTCAGAATGGTGCTTCTTGGGTGGCATGATGCTACTGTGTACTCCAGCCAGGACATGCCAGCAAAGCAGCACCTCTCGCTGCTGCTCTTGCAGAGAACATTAGGCTCCAGCTAGGGGAGAGTGTAATCCGGAACTTTCGAGTCCAAATGGGCTCGGGCTTTTTAGAAATTCCAGTCTTCTACCAAAGATGACTATGCCAGGTTCAGTTCCCGTGAGCTGCATCTCACCTTCTGGCCTGAGTCACAGGCTGGCTATGAAGCATGTGCATGATATATTTCTCTGAGAGCTGTTAAAGTTAAAATCAAACTGTGAACCAATGGTGGAGGAACCCCCATGGAGCTGGACCAGGCCCTCTGGATAAGTGAGACGGTTGATTAGCTTAAACTGTTTGGGAGGCCCCCAGGCAGTGGAGCCAGGACCTGTCCTTGGTGCATGGGCTGACTTTTTGGAGCCTGGGGCCTATGCTGAGACACTTTCCTCAGCCTTCGTGTAGGGAGGAGGAGACTGGCCCTGCCTTGCCTGAATCTGCCAGGATGGACTGACTCCCCAGGGGAGATCTTGCCTTAGAGGAGGTGGGAGTGGGACATGGGTTGCAGGGGAGGGCTGGGGGGTGGGAGGAGGGAGGACCAGGAAATCTGTGGCTGATATGTGAAATTAATTATAAAATAAAAATACTATTAAAAAAGTTAAAATCAAAGATTAAAAACCCAAGGAAGAGAAAAGTTACAGGTAAAGGCAAGTGAAGACACATGTGGAAGTGATAAAAAAAGAGACAGAAATGGGTAGAGGGCAGTGACCCCAAAGCAGCATTTCTATGAATGTAATCGCTGGAGGAAGGGGACTCCAGAGAGAAGCCTGGACTCTGTCTCCTTGTTGTCTCTAACCCCTGTAGATATAACTGAAATTGAGAGCAGACACCCAGAGTCCTCATGACTGGGCAAACTGGATGAGCTAGATCACCCCCTCCCATACCTCATCCCAGGTTCTATCACAAGTCTTTTAAGAAGCCTTCAGAACAGCAGCTCAACTGTGCCCATCCCCAGGACCCCTCCTGCTATATGCATGAGCTATGTCCCCTCCTCTTAAGCTTCTACCTGTGAACATATAATACATTTTTTTCCCTAAAACTCACACCTCTTTGATCTATATTTTTTTTCTTAGAATCTGTGAGATAAGATTGTAAAAGCCACTGGCCAGGATGGCTTTGGTGGCCACTGAGACTTTTTGAGATGCTAGCATCCAGATTTTAACACACCAAGAAGCAGGAAAGGCCTCACCAAGCTCCAAGGTACCTTGAAATGTTCTCACAAACAGAAGATTAATGGAAGAGAGAAGATGCAAATAGCAGAGCAATAGGATCCATTGTCAAGAGACCTTAGTGAAGGCAGACAGAGTGAGATTTTTCAGCCCTAGGTCCAGTTATTTGGGCTCACAGAGACTAAAGTTGCAAGCACAGAGCCTGCATGGATTTGTACCAGGTCCTCTGTGTGTATGTTGTGGCTGTTAGCTTGGTGGTTTTGTGGGACTCCTAACAGTGGGAGCAGGTGTGTCTCTTACTCTTTTGTCTGCTCTTAGGACTCTTTTTCTCCTCTTGAGTTGCCTTACCAAGCCTCAATATGACGGCCTTTCTCTAGTCTTGCTTTGTCATATGTGGTTGTTGTCTCTTGGAGCATGGCTCTTTTCTGAAAGGAAACAGAGGGGGAGTGGATCTGGGGGAGAGGGGAAGTGGGTAGAAGCTGGGAGGAGTGGAAGGAGGGGAAACGATGGTTGGGATATAGTGTATGAGAGGAGAATCTATTTCCAATAAAAAAAAAAAAACTAAATTAAATTTTTAAAAAGTTCAGAATCTGGGCTGGTAAATGCCCAGAAAGCATTGGGGCCACTGCATGCTTCTAAGCCCTGACGTGTTTTCCCAAGATTGAACAACTCATTAAAATGACAATGAATAAGCCCCCCTTAACAAAATAAACCGTGTTTTAAAATAGATATTCAAAACACAAATTCAGAAAAATAAGCCTTAAAAAGAAATTGAATGTACATTCGCAGCCAGCAGGTTTTATGCGCAGATAGTAGAACAGCCGTAAAGACTGGATGTTCGGCTAAACGAGTCTGTTTTTCATTGAACTTGGGGTTGACACAGGCACAACATCTGTGGGCACTTGTGCTGGAGATAGATGCTACATGGTAAACCATCGCAGTCAAAAAAAAAAATTAGAGAGATGTGATTTCTAAGAGAAGTCTGAAAGATAAAACTGAGGGCTTTGTCTCACACACACACCACATACACAAATAAGTGTATTACATTGTCATGGCTTTTCTTTGGGGGCAAAAGAAGTATTTGTTCTATTTGAGGGAGCATGGCAATTTATCCCAGACATTTTTATAGGTGCCGGCAGCTTTCGCTTCAGCTTCCCTTTATTTGAGGAGTTTTTATAATGGAAAAAAAAATCATTCTTTATCTCCCTGACTCACGCTTCTTCTATTCAACGAAAACTCTGGTGCTTCTGCTAAGGCTATAAATATAATCAATGGAGCTATTGATGTGATGTGCCTACAGATAATATGGAGCTTAGCTTAGAAAGTTTTGGGTATTTCTTTTTTATTTATTTAACTTGTTTTAAAACCTTTTAAACTGTTTATTCATTCCCAGAAATTATTGGATCCTATCTATTTGATTAATTCAGCCTAAATATAGAATGACTATCTACTGATTTCAGAAGATGTTGAGATTAACAATTTATTTTCAACCCTTCCAAATACTTATAAAAATTAGTGTATGTGTGCCTGAGCTGTTTCAGTGGCACATGTCAGCAAGCCTGACCATCCTGAGTTTGATCCCTGAGGCTCATAAGTTAGAAGAAAATAACCAACTCCCAGAAGTTATCCTCTGACCTCCATAGGCACACTGTAGCACACACACACACACACACACACAGAGAGAGAGAGAGAGAGAGAGAGAGAGAGAGAGAGAGACAGAGAGAGAGAGAGAGAGAGAGAGAGAGAGAGAGAGAGAGAGAGAGAGACAGAGAGACAGAGAGACAGAGAGAGAGAGAGAGAATTACTGTTGTCTAAGGGAAAATATCCCAAGGAAATTTTAGCTTATAAAATCAAGAAAGTTCAAGGACAATAAATTCCACATGGTCTCACAATCTTGGAAAAGGAAGGTCCTTTGCGTGCTTTCTGCGAGACTTTTCACAGGATGCAGACAGCCAATTCCAGATTACTAAATGTTAAAGTAGGGGAGATGGGAAGTAAAGAAACTGAGAGCAAGAAAGAGAAAACATTATTTTTCTGTCAGCAAGTTTGATACCATTGGCCAACGAGTTCGATAAATGTATGCAGGGACCCCAGCCCACTGTTTTCTACCCCAGCTCTAGAACCCTTTGCCCCACAGTTATTCATGGTCAGGACAAGAAAGACAGGGTCATCACCAGCAACAATAGCTGCAGCCTGGAAAAGCTACCCTGGTTCCTCCCGAGTCCAAAATACGTGCATCCTTCCCTGTGCATGCTGTTCCCACAGCGGAATAAGTACCCTGCTTAACGTCTATGCAGTATTCACTGGTGTTTCTGTCGCCAGATAAGGTGTCGTGAGGTGAAAGGTCTGTGGAGCCACGCTTACAATTCCTAGTAGAAACATCGAGGTCTACTTCAGTCTAAAGCTGCTGGGGTTTCTCCTGCTCTTCATGTAATCCCCAGAGACGGACCACTAACGCCAAGATACTGACCATCACCTACATGAAGTAGGAACTGCCAAAAGTCATAATCAGGTTACTTTTGAAAAAGGGCTAGCACGCAGGACTTTTCTGATTCATCTGTGTCTCATATATTGCATAGCCAGCTGCTTGGTGCTTATAACTTGGGCATGGGTGTGAACTACAATATCTAGAAGGGAAAATGAAAACTCTTCTAAAAGTCCTGGGATCCAGTTCACTTTGCAAAGTTTAAGACACTGTCTAGAATTGTGAGACTCGGATGAGGTGACACGGACGTGCTCAGAAGGGCAGTCTCTTCCCTTCCAACTCTCCATCCAGCAGCTCAGGTCTATCCTGAAGACCTGATCCCGGTTCAGCGATCTTAGGCCAACGCATAGTGATCATCCAGTCCTCCGAGAAACACCTCTCAGAAGGTTCCGTTCTGGAAGCAATGACATTCTTCCCATCACAGACAACGCCCTCCTTCTAATTCCCCGCCAGCCCCGAAGGCCAAAGCTGCAGTGAACAAAAACCAGGAGAGGGGTAGAAGGCTGACTCAGCAAGTCTCCGACTTCCGTTCCGGGGGTGCCGATGGATGACAGACTGAAAACGTCTGTTAGAAAGCCGTTTATTTCCCCAAACCCAGAAGCCTCACCTCTGAAGCCAGATGAGAAAGCTGATGAGAGATCGATAGTATTTGATTGTAAACCTGTCAAAATGATAGTGACTGGAGTACATTAATGGCGGCTCTCGGGTATCGATTCTTCCCCCTTCCTTTTTCCATCATCGCCCATCACCTTCATACTAATAGCAGATTCTTTTTTCCAAATTAATCTCCAGACCAGGGAAATCAATAGCATTTACCATGTGTAATTTTTTTTTTCTTTTTTTTCTTTCCCCTTACAGGCAGCGCTTCCCACTCCTTTGGACTCAAAAGGCAGCTGCCCTCTACAGAGATAGGGTGTGAGAAAGGATTTTTGATTTTCTAAATGTGGGCTAGGGTTTGAGCATGAAAGTTTCTTGGCATGCAAACTTCCAAGGGAGAAGGAGAAATTTCATGGGCCTCCTGGATGTTTAAAAGATGGAAATCTGATTTTGACATAATTGGAGGTTTTGGAGCAATGAAGACTAGTTGAGCCAGCTCAAGTACCATTGTGGGCTGGGGTGAGCATTTCTTTCCTTCCAAAGCCACGAATTAGGCTATAAATGAAATCTATTTATATTAGATTTTTAGGAGGAGCCTGAAGGGATATATATTTCTCTAAATGCTGTTTTGGGGTTGTAGCTTGAAAATTATCACTTCAATGATTGCCTGTTGCTTTTTAATTCAATTCTTATATGATTTAAACAAAAATTTGTGACACTGAAGGAAAAATATTAGTTTATAAATAAGTGGGAATTGGGCAGTGGTGGCACACGCCTTTAATCCCAGCACTGAGGAGGCAGAGCCAGGCGGATCTCTGTGAGTTCGAGGCCAGCCTGGTCTACAGAGCGAGATCCAGGACAGGCACCAAAACTACACAGAGAAACCCTGTCTAGGAAAAAAAAAAAAAAAAAAAAGTGGAAATAACATTGCTTTTGTAAGTCACTTGAAAAACACCATTCTGGTTATGTTCCTCATTCTAACAATGACATGCTGATCTCAGTATGAAGGCAGAAGCCAAAGTTCACTCCAAAGGAAGGAAACAATTGTCTGATGATAATCACTAGTAATGGCTAAATCTATCTGGAATTTATTGAGCATTGACATCTATGATCATTCTGGACAGGCACTTCATGTTTCTAACTCTTGGACCAAACTCATATGGTCACTACTATTAGAATCCTTTTAAAGCTGGGAAAACAGGGCTATGAAATGTGAGGTCATTTATCCATGATCGCTCAGTGAATTATAAGATCCCACAGGCTTCACCTTCCAAATGATTCATGTACAGTCTCAGACCTGAAGATGACCTAACGATGGATCTGTTCATTGTGAAGCAAGACATGATCTTATAAAGAGGCAGGTGACATCATACAGCATAAATATTCAGTTGTTCTTTAAATTTGAGATTAAGAAAGGTAGGGATATTGGGGTAAGTCATTAGGAAAGATTGGAGAGGTGTTTTAAATCTAGTTTCATTTTATTCATGTGGATGTTTGTATGAATGCATGCAACATGTGTGGGTGCCCACATAAGAAAGATAAAAAGAACATCAGATCTTGGAGCTGGAGTCACAGGAAGCTGTCAACCACCTGATATGGCTGCTGGAAACTAACTTTGGTTTTCTGGTAGAGCAGGGCACACTTTTAACTACTAAGCCATCTCTCTAGTCCCCATCAAAGAGTACAGAAAATAAAGAGATTATTTCAAGTAGAATTAGTTCATATGAATCAAAGAAATAGGAAGGCACGGGATAGAATGGGGACCATCAGTTATGGAAATATGAGTTTTTATTTATTGGAACCAGAAGAAATGAAGCTAGGAAAGATGGGGAGCTTGCACAGGGAAGTAATCTGATTCTTCTGCTGAGAACTTAAAATGTAGTGCTAGGGTAGAGAACATGAAATTTAAAAAAAAAAAAAAAAGTAAGTTAGGCACAAAGTTCCACCCCTTGCTGAGGAGCTGTGCCGGGAGAGGGAAAGTCAAGACAGTCTCCTTTAAGGGTATAGCCTACAGTCAATAAACCACATGTCAGTGCAAACCACACATCCGAGAATACTTTGGGCAGCATAATTGGACCTGATGGGTTTTTGGAAAAGAAGACACTGTTAGGTGGGTGAAGAAGGGAGCTGCATCTAGAAAGAGTTGGGAGGTGGGAGGTTGAATGGGATCTAAACATACTGTATGAAGTTACCAAGAAAAATATAAAGAGGAGACAAATAATACCCACATAAAGTTATTTCAGTGTCTCAATGATACAAAATCAAGACCTAGATTCCCAGGGCAGAAGACAGATTTGGGAAACACACTGTAAAAGAAGACTTGAAAGTTGGATGTGGAGACACACTCAGGAAATAACACTCTGGAGGTTTAAGAAGGAGGATTCTGGGTTAAAAGGCAACCCAGGCTACTGAAGCATCATTAGGGAACTGAAGACAATGTGATGAAGGATGTAAGAATCCCTAATTTGTAGCATTTGTTCTCCATTACATTTCTTTCATATCTACATCTCAGAATGTCTCTGGAAACTTAGCAAGTTACAAACTCTTCTAATTGTCCCACATATGAGTGTTCAAAAGTCTGAAGCATTTCAGGGACTTGCTGGGGGTTTTTTTGTTGTTGTTTTGTTTTGTTTTTTTATTCAGAAGTCTGGAGCCCTTTATGGAGTTCAGGTCATCAGTGTAGTGTGTCATGAAACAGGAGACAACAACCAAAGACCAACACAGAACATAAGATATATGGAATTTTCTAGACAAAGAACTCAAGCTCTGTGGTAGGCTTCACACTCTGGTCTTACCGGTAAGTATTCCTACCCATTGTATCATGCCTTACTCCCCTCCAGCAGCTCGGGGGCCTGCCCACAATTTCCTGCATCACCACATGCTCCCTTCTGCATCACCTCAGTGCAGCAATCACGAGCCTCTTAAAATATAATAGCTCACATCAGTCCTCCCCCCTCTGAGTAGACCCCAAAGCTCAAGGTCAACCCAGCAGACTGCCTTCTGATCTCTCTGACCTTAACGCAGTATCCCCTCACTGAGCTCTTTCCACTAGCTGATGTTCAAACTCTCTAAGATGACTCCTAACTCCAGGCGAGGCCTCTGCCTCTTCTGTCTAGGGAGTTTTCCCTGGAGGGCCAGTCTGTTTGTTCTCCCCAAGTCAGCCCTTCCCTGGTTTTCCTAGATAACAGCCTTGCCTCCCTCATCATCTACAGGGCTGCACAGAATGCCTCTTGCCTGTTACTATGTTTCACCGATACTCTTTGTTTCCCGACTCCCAATCCTGGACTATTGCCTGATGAGAGCAGATTTTATTTGTTTTGCTTACTGCTTATTTCCCAGTGCCTGCAAGGCTTCTTGTATGTCCTGGGATTCTTAAAACACATTGTTTGAATGGCTGGCTGGATGGTTTCCACAGCATCCATGTGGGAGTTTTGTTTGTGGACCGTTTTCAGTGCTAGAGCACATAACTCTTTCGTGATCAGAAAAGTCCATTTCTTTGGCACCTTGTCACTCATCCGCACCCAATGTCCTGACAAATGCAGGTCATAGTGACTTCCCAATATCACCCGCCTCAGACACCTCCCTTCCCCACGGTATGCGGGTCTGGACTGTGACAGAAGCGGAATGGAGAAGATGATGCTTCCTGTGTGCTCACACGTGGCTCCTCACTAGCCCTGTTAACTGGAGCACTGAATCTCTGCCCACCCAGGAAACACTTCAGTAAGACAGAAGAAACCGACCTTCCTTCTACACTTGTAAACCAGGTGATATGAAATACAGTTGTTGGATGAGTGCAAATGTATAGGCTTATGCTCCAAATTCAACATGCAGGATTTGCCCAGGAAGTGACTCTTAATCATGAGGTTGTTCTCCATGTACCTAATCTGAGCCTGGATTTGGAAGTCCATCTGGAAGTCTGTTCTCTGTGTTCCTCTAGAATCATAATTCCAGGGGAGGAGACCTTGCCCGTCTATTGTAACTTGATTTGAAGAGCTCGGAGTTCCCAGGATGGCACTGCACACCAGAACATAGATGTAACAGAGCTATTTAAAAGTAAGCCATGATGAACTGGTCATTCATTAGGGCTTCTTCCGAATTATCATAACCAGTTAAGTATGGTTTGGGGGAGAATGATAATTTGGATCATTGTCAGGAAGCTTGTTTCTATCAAATGCTTACCAGAGGATGATACATTCTGCTCTGGAATTCTAAAGTTACTCAAAGGCCATTTGAAGAGGTGTGTCACCTGCTCCTAGTCATACAGGGTAACTCATGTAACCTGGAACAAAATTTGTATGTGTTTGTGTGTGTGTGTGTGTGCGCGCGCGTGTGTGCGTGTGCGTGTGTGTGTGTGTGTGTGTGTGTGTGTGTGTGTGTGTGTGTGTATGTTTGTAGGTCTGTGTGTTTGTGTGTGTGCATCTATGTGTGTCTGTGTGCATCTGTGTGTATGTATGTCTGTGTGTCTATGTTTCTGTGTGTATGTACATATATGTGTGTGTGTATATATCTCTGTCTATGTATGTGTGTGTGTGTTGTGTATGAGCAGGCATCCACATATGAAGTAGCCATGGGAGGGTGCCAGGAGTCTTACTGTCTTTCACATCTCATCCCTTAATCCTCCTGCCCCCATCCCCAACAGTACTAATGTGACATGTGTGCACATGGTCACACCCAGCCTTACCTGGGTGCTGGAAATTCAAACTCAGATCCTCATAGTTGTACAGCAAGTGTGCTTCCCTGTTACCTTCCCAGCACCATGGAACCAGATCTTAACCATGCCGCATGGTAATTCTCGGCCCAGGTTTTATGCACCCATTTTCTCTACTACCTTGTGAGTCCTTAAGAACAGAACTCGTATTTCTCATCCCTGTAAATCTGGTCACTAATGATGATTGACATATTATAGGAGCTGAATAAATATTTAAGAAAAGAAAGGTGGAGGGAGAGAAGGGAAGGAGGAAGACAGAGTCATAAAACGGAAGGAAGGAGAGGGAAATCGTGAAGGCTGTTCCAAAGAGGGGGACACATTAAATTTTAATTCATCAATTTTAGAAACTCCTATTTCATAAGACTGTCTGCCTCATCGGTAACTGGGGTTAAACATGCATGTTTGAAAATCCATAATAAAGAGAACTAAAGACATTCTTTGTCATCTTCTCTGCTGAGTATGAAACGCTGTTGACAACAGTTAGGAGCCATGTTTTAAATTGAGAAGCTTCCTTGGCAGTCCATGGGTTTGAACAGACATCGATAACCCTGGAGCGTCTGTGCCTGCAGTGTCTTTAGGATGTAGCACTTGTTAAAATGAGACTTTCCAGCTCATTAATTTGCTTACGCAAATAAAGCCCAGAAACAGTTAATCTCTAAAAAACAGCAACTTTATTTTCATTCCTTAATGACCGTCTCAAGCGAAGCTAGTTAAAGGCCAACACAAAGACCCTGGCCGCTCCAGAGAATTTACAGAGGAAGTAACTAACAGAGTGAGGCATGTCCTAGGCATTTCTCTTCCCGGAAATGACAAGAGGACATCATTATTCTGTGTGAAGGCAGGGCTGTAGCAGGCAGGTCAACGCAGCTATCAATCAACTTGAGGGTACAGCAAGCTGCTCCCCACGACGGTCTTCGCAGCCACAGTCAGAGTGGACTTCCTTAGTCTACACCCATGACACCTGTCAAAGACACTTTCATAAGTATGCTACGCTTAAAGGCTATCGTGGTGACCAAACCTTGGCACTGCACAAATATGTTCACTTCTGCTGCCTTTTAAAATGGAGGGCTGGGCAAGGAGAGAGTGGACGATGGTAACGTTGAATATTAACTCTCTCCATTCTCACTCTTTCAGCCTCCGTCCTGTTTTCTGCAGTGTGAAATATGAGGCCCATCATCTTCAGCATCCTAGTCATAGCCTGAACTATTTCATCCCCCAAAGCCTGTCTCTTTCTTCCTCGCCTCCCTCCTTTAGTCCATGCTGCAGCAAGTCCAATTCGGGGCTGTCTCTGACACCTGCTTCCCACTAGAAAGTGTCACTGGCTTGTGTATTCTTGTCCTTCATAATGCTCACCCACCCCCTTGGTTGCTTTCCCAGCCATCATCTTGAAATAATAAATGAGAATTAACCACACATCACCACCATTCTCCCATATCACTCCATTTCTCTCTTTTTAAATCTTATCAAGATTTAAAAAACATTTTTGAGAACTTCATACATGAACGCTGCATATACATCGCTCCCACCCTTCCCATCCCCCACCAATGTCTCCCACGTCACCCTTTCTCTCTATGACACACACGTTGTTTTCCTAAGCAAATCATTCATTAATTAGGGCTTGCTCTTAATACTGAATTTTCAACATTAAGCCCCAAAACGTTACTTCAGGCTGACTCTGAATAAACATCAAGCCACTTTATTGTGACTTATTTTACTAGCAAACTTCCACTTGAATGATAAGCCTAAGTAGATGCAAGTGCCCCCAAAGGGGGAGGGAGAGTCTCTGGCTTCTCAACCTCTCATCTCCTCACAGTACCAGAGACATGTCAATAGAGGCGTTTAATGCAGTACAAACCTTAATTTCTGAAAATTATTGGACCTTACAGTCATTTGCTGCTAATGGGCAGTGCATGTAAGCTCAGACATATGATTGTGACAGATAAAAAAAAATGATCCTTTGTAGAGGGAAACCTGCTATGCTCTGGCATGTCTCCATGCTGATCCCCTTGTTTATGGGCTCCTTTCCCCCACAAGAGCAGAAGCTGAATGATGGCAAAGAGGACTTATCCTCCATCTTTGTGTCTATAGTGCTTCCATATATATCAGACACTGAGCAGATGTGTGAAGAATTTATAGGTGGAACTAGAACCTGGACCTAATAAAAGAAGTGTCATTTGTTTGCATAATGGAGCCAGAAGCCATCTGGGCTAAGTTGAATAGTCCCAGGTATGGTGGGGGAAGCTTCTGATAATTACCATGGATAATCTTATCTTGCTGATTCTCCACACCACTTGAGAAACAGGCACAGCGGGGCTGAAAAGATGGCTTAGTGCATGAGACCACTTGGCACTCTCCCAGACGGTGAGAGTTAAGTTCTCAGCACCGACCTTGGATGTCTCCAGCTCATCTGATTTTTTTCACATACTCATGGCACATACACACACACACACACACACACACACACACACACACACTTAAATAAAATAAATCTTTTTAAAAAAGGAGTTGAAGTAAAGAACTGTAGTCTAGTGATAGATAATAAAGGCAGAAATGGTAATGCTAGGATTTTAACTCAAGGCTCTTGGAATCAAAGGTATGGGCTTAACTACTGTGTCATACTCTCCACTTATTGCTAACTTCTTTGTGATTTTAGACAAACCATTACTTTAAATAAGTCCCATTTTCTGCATGGGTAACGTAAGAGGCTTTGGACGAGCTGTTCTCTAATGTCTCCTCCAGTTCTCATATTATACAGCCCTATCAACCGTAATTAAGGAACATTTGCTTCAGAGCCAACCTCTGTGACAAGAGATAAAACAGTTACCCATTTATGGATTCTTCTCATACCAAAGAGCCTGTTTTGCAATGTAAAAAACCTGTGCTTCTTTCTCAAATCCTTTAGAATTCTTTTTTGCAAAAGTCCAAGAAAGGGAAGCAGTATTTTTCCTTGCTGTGTGCAATAGGAAAAAATAAAAAGGCATCACAACAGAACAGGAAATTATATCCAAGCCATTTCCATTTCCATGAAAGCAGATACGCCCCCCCCCCAAGAAAAAAAAATCAAATCCATGTCTTATATCTAAATTCTTTGAAAGACTCAATATGGCTACTCTGTGGTTGTCTAAAGAAACCTGTCTGTCAGAAGACAGTAAAAATGCAACCATCCTTACCAACACCCCTGATGAATGATGAAGTAATTCAAGGCCAGTATTGATACAGAGTTCACCATGTGTGGAATGTTCAACCAAGGGGCCAGAAGAGAATGTGAGAGGTGTGTGAGTGGGACACATGGGAAGAACTGCCCAACGAAACTAGACCCTGAAATGCAGCCTGAGAGAAAGGCAGGGCAAGGGCATCAGTAAGCCATCCTCTCTGAACCTAGACCAGGGGAGAGGACCCTTTGGATCTGGCCTAGAAAACTCATCTCTGCCCAGCAGGTGGTGATAAGAAGAAGCAGGAACACCCTGTGTCATCTATCAGTCTAAGCAGACTAAAGTTAAGACTGCACAGATTCTAAGATTGAACTGCCATTGGAACAGTGGCCCAAAGGAACCTGAAACCTCCATGCAAAATCTAATCATGGGCTTAGGGAGATGGCTCTGGAAGTAAAGTTCTAGCTGTACACACACAAGGACCTGAGCTTGATCCCCAGTACCCACATATGCTACATGCTTACAGCCACTGTGCTGGGAGATGGGGAGAAGCAGAATCCTGGGGTCACTTCCTGTTTAGACTACTCAGTGCGCCCCAGGGCAGTGAAAGACTGCCTCAAAAAGCAAGTATGTTTCTTGAGAAATGACACCAGAATTGGACATCTAATATTTACATGCACATATATATACATTTGCATACCACCCCACATACATGTACACTTGCACACACATAAAACATGGAATAACTACATGTAAAATATTTAAATATTAACTAGGAGTCAATGAAAAATAATGTAATAGTGGACAAAAAGAAAAATTTTTGAACATGATGGAATTAACAATACATTTTAAATAATCCGTGGGTAAGAGAGAAATAAACAAACCCTTAAGAGCAGAACTGAAGGAAATGTGAACAAAACATGCATGGCCTAGTTAAAGAAGTGTTAAGAGGAAATTATTAGTGCATTGAACACTGATATATAAATGTTTTAAGTTTCTACTCAAGAGACTAGAGAAACAGGAGCAAAATAAATCCATACCATGAAAAAGAACACGCAGCCACAGAAAATCGCTGAGTCATAAAAAAAGAGAGAATTGATTTAAAAAAAAAAAAAACTCATTTTAAAAAGGGACTTGACCACAGACCCAAAGCTGCAGGATCTCCACAACACAGGGCAACAACAGGATATCTAGGAGGAGTCCTAGTGAGGGACCACCATCGATAGTGTAGTAGAAAACTGAGGCCTCAAACTAGACCAATGCCTCTTTGCAATGAGCACTTGCAAGTAAAGATAGATGGACAAAAGGGTCACACTGCAGTTTCCGTGACAAGGTTTTTTAAGTTTTTTTTTCCTTTTTTTTTCTTTCCTTTTTTTTTCTTAAATTTTGTTTTATTTGGGAGGGAGGGTACAGAGGCTGAGGGCAGATGCAAAGGGACAGGAAAATGAATGGGATCATGATGTAAAAGACACATAAAGTAAATAAAAAGAAAATTAAAAAGTTACTGAAATATATTTACCTTTAAAAGGAATCACAAAAAAGGAAACACTGATCACTAACAAATGGAGCAGAACCATAGATCATCTGTCTGTTACAATCTATTTTTAAAAGGCAATACTACAAACTCCATGCTCATGAATTTGGTGACATGGAAGAAATGAATCAAAGTGTACTAAGATGAAAGAAATATTCACATTAGCATCATTGCCATCAAGGAAATTCTTGTAATTTAAAATAACCACAAACAAGGTACCATGATGCCTCCCAGATTCACCCCCACCACTTTACCCCTCCCAAATTGGTACCCTCAGGTTTTTTTGTTTTTTGTTTTTGTTTTCTTTTTAAATAAACCATTGAGTCTAATTTGTACTTCCCTTATGCTCTTGGTGTTCTGGTGGAAGACCCACCTCAACCCCCCTCCCCCATCTCTTTCCCAAAACCCTCCCCTTTAAAGCCCAGCCAAACACAGCTCCTCCCCCAGAGAGGCTCAAGACCGCTCCCACAAGGTATTTAAGTTGCATCTTAGAAAACAGACACATGGTTTTCCATCTTTTGTCCCAGTCGCCTCTCTAGGGGCTGGGGCGGGGAGGGGGTGGTGGTGGTGGCAGAGAATCACCAGGGAACACTTTACTCATTAAACCAGGGCTTTTTCTAATTCCGTCTGATTTGGTTTGATTTGGATTCCTGTGTCGGCAGAGAGGCTTATCAGGGTGCAAAAAAAACCCTTTCACTTGGGTCTGGATCCATCGACTATCACCCTACCAGGAAGGAAGGACTCTCCCTTCCCCAGAAGCCATCAGCTATTAAGACCTATCAAAGTGACTGGGATAGAAATCCTTGCCTTGTTTCCAACACTGTGTCAGGGGCAAGCATGCAGTGTGACATTAACCGTAGGTGTTATAACTGCTGATTAGGATATCAGCCTTCGACTTTATGTAGATTGCTTTCACCACTGAGTGTGATGTTAACTGTAGGTTTCATACTGATGTCATTTATTGGTATTTCCTTTAATTTTTAGTTTTCGAAGAGATTTACCAAAATAGATTTGGATGCTGCCGAATGCTTTTTCTTCATCTGTCAACATGGTAATACGGCTTCAGTTTACAACTATCAATACAGTGAATTGCATTGATTGGCATTCAAATGTTAATTCAATCTTATATTCCTAGGTAAAATGTCACTAGTTCATGTTCTTTTTAAACATAAGGTGTCAGAATCAATTTCTTGAAATATCATTTCAGTTTTGGGTATCTCTTTTTCTCACTGCTGTAACAAAATGCCAGGCAAAAGCAATTTAAAATAGAAACAGTTTATTTTGTCTCGGGGTTTAAGGTAGGAAACACTTCCTTGGGCTCATGTTTTAAAGGAGGAAAGGGTTTATTCAGGCTCATAGTTTGGGGGTAGGAAGGGTTTATCTGGACTCATGATCTGAGGACTGTAGTCTCTGATAGTAGGGAAGATGTGGTGGTGAGGGGCAGCCTTAGTTGGGTGACACTTAAGAATCAGAGAGAGGTACCCTGATGCCTGACTTACTTTCTCTTTTTTGTTCATTTCAGAGCTGGTGTCCAGGTGTTAATATTGCCCACCTTTGGTTAAACCCTCACTGGAGAGATGGTTTACAGGTTAGGACAGCATTCTGCTCTTACAGATGTCTATAACTCCAGCTCCAGGGGATCAACACCCTCCTTTTTTGGCATCCTCAGGTATCTGTGTGTGCGCGCGCGCACACACACACACCCACACCCCCCCACACACACACACACCAAAGAAACAAAACAAACAAATAAATAAATAGGAGTCTTTTTTTTCTTATTTAAAATTAACTTCTCTGGAAATGTCCTCCCAGACACACACTCAAAGGTTTCTCTCTGGGGAATTCTCAATGCCTTCTTGACAAGTTTACCCATCACAATTGCTATTGGTCTCTAACTTTTTTTTTTCTGCAATAGCTGTCTACCTTGCTATCAGAAATATTTTGGACATCATAGAAAATTGTGAAGTTTCACTCTTCCTTAATTTTCTAAAACATTTTTGTAGAATTGGCGTTGTTCTTCTGCTGAATGTTCCATAGAATTCCCCTGTATGCATCTGCAACTTTTCAACATGGAAACATTTTAGTTGCAGTCTGTGTGGGGGTGGGTATGTGGATGGATGGATGGATGGATGGATGGATGGATGGATGGATGGATGGATGGATGGAAAGACAGACTAGACAGATGATAAATGATAGATAGATAGATAGATAGATAGATAGATAGATAGATAGATAATAATTGGCAGGATAAAAAATGATAAACAGACAGATAAACAGATAAGATATAGCTACTTCAGTGATTTGGATCATTTTTGCATTTATTATTCCTAATATAGGTGGTTAAATTTTTTGGCATATAATTATCATTTAAAGATTTTATGGCCTACAATGATATCAATTCTTATTTCTGATATTTGTGATATTTTCTCTCACTAATCTGACTAGAGATTTACCAATTTTGTATCCCCCTCACAAAGAATTTTATCAGCTTTTGGTTTATTTGTATTTCTAAATTGTCTTATTGATTGATGTTTTATTTAATTATTTCTTTTGTTTATTCTGCTCCATATATTCTGCCCTGTTTTAGTTTCTAGAGGAAAAAATTAAGCTCCTTGGTTTGAGACAATTTTATTTATATATATGGATATATCCATTGATGTCTATGACATGACTTCTTAGCCCAGTCACTATTTAACTCTCCTCACTGGAAATATCAGATTGGGATAGGGTTAATGCTCAAATCTATTCAACGCAGAATGTTTTCTGCTTTTCCTTGGATTTCTTTCTTGACCTATATATTGCTTAGAAATTGGCTATTTAGCTTCTAAATATTTCAGAAAATTTCACTTACTACTTTTCTGCTATTGAATTCTAATTTAATTAAATTACAGTCAAAGAACAAAATTAGTTGTACTTCAAATCTTTCTGTTTATTCTAGGTTTTCTGTCATTTGTTTTGGGATCTCTCTTGAAGGAAGTTCCAGTTTTGGATAAAAGTATGAGCAGTCTGTTGTGATTGGTTGTCTGTTCAAATCCTGGATCTCGCTTTGTAGACCAGGCTGGCCTCGAACTCACAGAGATCCACCTGGCTCTGCCTTCCGAGTGCTGGGATTAAAAGCATGAGCCACAACCGCCCGGCCGAAGAATACTCTTTAGTGGCTTGTTTCTTTTGGATCGTACAGCTTGTTTTCTTATAGCACTTAGGACCACATGTCCAGGAGAGCATCACCCACACTCGCCTCTGCCCTCCCACATTAATCATTAATCAAGAAAATGTCCCACAGGCTTGTCCTCTGACCAATCTGGTAGGGGGCATTTCCTCAATCAAGATTCCATCTTCTCAAATGAATCTAGATTGTAACAAGTCAACAAACTAACTAACCAGGACATTAGGTTTTTATATATTTGTTTGAAACAGGGTCTTGCCATGTTGCCTAAGCTGCATTCAAATGCACTTGGTGGGATTGCAGGCATGAACCACTAGGTCAGACTTAAATATTTCCCCCTAAGAATTTCCTCTTACCCACTTCTTTAGAAACTCCCATTACTCATCTACTTGGTTGCTTAGAATTGGTAGCTCTAGAGCCCTAGTCATTTTTTCCAGTCTTCTGTGTTTCATTTTGAGTTCTTTATAGTGACATGACTTCAAATTCACCAGTGAAGCTTTCTGCAATGTTTAATGCATTCTAATCTCATGCATTATGTGTTTAACTTCAGACACTTTCATTTTTACCTTTAGAAGTGCTTTTGTATCCTTTTGTAACTTTCGTCTCTCTATACAATTTCTGCTTCAGCTTCTGGAATATGTGATGTGCATTTTCAGTAATTGTAAATAATCCACCATTCTACCCTCTGTGCCATTTTGCGGTTAATTTCATAGAGAGCTTTTTGCTTTTCATTACAGATCATATCTTTTTCCCCTGCCTAGAATTTTTACTGAATTTTAGGGAATGTGAATGCTATTACATAGGATTGTGAGTGCTTTTGTATTCCAGTAGATATTTTAGAGCTTTGTTTTAGACATAGTTATTCTAAATTAGCCCAGCAATTTGAAGATCTGTTAGACTTATTAGTCAGAATCACAGCAGCATTTAGACTAGGAATAAAATAATCTCGGGAGAATTCCTTCATGGAGTGCTTCATGAAATGAGTTTCCTAGTCTAAACAGAGGGACAAAACACTCTTCCTGACCCTTCCTGAGCTATAATGATTATCCTCTATATCCTCACAGAGACTCTTCTACAGTACTGAGTTCACTCAACCTACATGATGATTACCAGCTCAACACTCAAGGGGTCCTCTTTGGAGATCTGGGGTTCTCTCTGTGCAGCTCTAGCCTTGCTAGTCCTTTGCCTTGCATACTCCATCACTGCTGTCTAAGACCTGTGACTTCTTCACAAACCTTGGAGATGCCTGGACTCTCTACTGGACTCTTGCCGAGTATCCTCTGAAACCATCCTCCAGGAGTGAGCTGAGATGAGCACTGTACTCACTTCAGCAGGTTTTTATCACTCAGAGAGCAACACACTCTGTAGACAGGCACTCTGTGTCTTGGAAAATCACTGTTCATACTTTAATAGATGAGGCGGTAAATCTGCCCCTTCATCCTCCTTCTCTGTCCATTTAAAACATTTTAAATGCATGCTTAGCTGATTGGATTACTTGTGGATTCTGTGTTTGTGAAGCTAATCTCTTTACTAAAATACAAGTGAAAGCCTAAAATCAATACATGTGACACATTTGCACCGAGGCACAGAAGAGAACACAGACAACATGGAGTGACCTAATGAGTGTGTGCCCACCTAAGTCCCAACAAGACTAACCTTTGCTGTCTTATTTCAGTTCTTATATTGTACCTTTTGCAGGTCACTTTAGTTTCACACTTTTCATGTTCTATGTTCTTTACCACTGATTTTGCTGTTCAAAAGGCTCCCCAAGCATAATAGTGAAGTATCGTCTCAGGTCCCTATCTCAAGGATGTCGTATCTACTACAGAAACAACAGGTATGCTGTAGGCCCTTCCTTCATCCATGAGCTTAGTGGTTGACTATGAGTTCTATGCCAGTGAATGGACAACCAGCATGCATAAGTATAAAGCCATCATTATAGAGAAATACATATAGAGACAAGGTAGGTGGGTGGGGAGATGCCCTGGGGGTAAAGTGCTTACCTTGTAAGCATAGGGATTTGAATTCAGATTCCAAGTACCAATGTAAGACACAAGCATGGTAGCACACATCTTTAAGTCTTCCCTGTGGAGAGCAAAGACAGACAGGGTTTGAAATGGCAAGCTCTGGGTTCTGTGAGAGACCTTGCCTAAAAGAATACAGTGGAGAATGATAGAGGAAGACACCCAACAGAGGGCTTTGGCTTACATGTGCGCGCACACTTACACACACACACACACACACACACACACACACACACACACACACACACACACGGATGAGCACACACATACATGCATATACAACATTCACATAAATAAAGAGGGGTGGGGGAAGACATGGGGTTAAGCATTACATGGTTGACAAAAATATTGTGGCCAGAGGTCATCAGTATCTCATATCTATGGCAGAAGCAATGATTCTGCACTTGCTAGCTCAGTGCCCACTTGGTTTAATGGTATTGGGAATAATGAGAATAGAGTCTATTTTAGCTCAATGTAAAGAAGATCAATATCCACAATCTAACCAAGGTTCCCCATGCTGTGTTCAGTCTGGTGAAAGGAAGAAATCATTCAAGCTAGATGGATGTAATCAGGTTAGTGTCAAGGACTTGGAAAGGTTAAGTAACAAGGAAAAAGAACAGCCTGAAGGGTGTTCAGAATTATTCATTCACTGCCTGTATTACTAGTCTTTCGAATTAAAAGACCTTGTCCACTATAGGAGAGAAGTAATTCCCTTAGGTTTTCCTCATAGACTCTTTTGCTAGGGATGTGAACACCTTCTGGTTCATCAGTTTAATAAGTACACATTGCACCCCCTCTGACATGGTAGCTTCTGTGCACAGGTCTGGGGTCTGCACAACAAGATTCTTCACCCTCAATGGAATCAGGAATGAGATGTGGTATGGATGGGGAATGGGACACTGTGTCAGCACAGGGCAGTCACTTGCTGAAGAGTGTGGGAGATGTTTCCAGAACGTTGTGGAAGGAGATTTCCCTGTCAGCTTGGAGAAGGAGAGAAGGGATTAAAAAGCATAGAACTGCCTTTGGAACCTCTTAGAGGAAGAAATGAATAAGTTATATAGGAGTTCCCTAAGGGAATTTCACTGAGGGAAAATCACCTACTGAAGACTCAAAGGAGATATGAAACCAGAGATAGAAGGATAAAGAGAGACAAGAATAATTATACAAAACCTGCTGGGCTAAGGGGTTTGGATTGTACTCCGCAAGCAAACACAAGCATGAAAGGGTTTTGTTCAGGAGAATGGCATGGCTGGATTTGTAATTCTGAATAGCCATTCATGGGACCTGGAATGTGGGTTTGACAAGAAGCATCCCAGAGGCAAAAGGACAGCAGGGACATTGCTGCATCCATCAACAGGTGAGAGGACAGCATCCTGGACCAGAGTAGCACAGCTTCCACAATGGTGCCTATTCATCCATGCTTCAGCTGTACAAAATCCCTATTGCCCCCCACAGGTCCTGTCTCTCATGCCTTCCTGAGTTGGCATGCAAGTTTTCTCTTGCTCACAATTTTACTTCCTCCCTTTGCCTGGTTGGAACGCTCTCATTCATCCTCAAGGGCACCTCTGGTTTCAAGTTTTCACAAGCAAGCGTCCATCTCTCTCTAATCCAAATGCTGATAGCTTCACTATAGCCCTCTTCAAAATTGATAAGTATCTGTCAATCAACTTAAGAGGCCAGGCAGATTGAAAACTACTTGAGCGTAAGGATTGTGTCTTGTATACCTCCAATATGAGTGAACAGGTGCTACTTTAGACCAACAGCTCTCAAACGTCAGATGTAGGAAACGTGATCCACTGTTCTGTGTATCCTAATTGTCCATCATGTGCATGTGCCTCTGCGTATGTGTGTCAAAAACACTAAGCTTTTCCATACTAGTTTCTGTTCTTGTTGTTGAGAACAAATACCTGACAGGAAGCAACTTAAGGACAGAAGGTTTTGTTCAGGCTCATGGTCTGAAAGTATAGTCCACAGTGATTGGGAAGACAAAGTATAGGGAGTTTCTCTTGTCTGCAGCAGCTGATGCATGAGTCTGCTTGTTCATATCCAGGGTATTAGGAACTAGGGATGAAGCAGGGCTGGGCTACACAACTCCATCCCTCCTCCCTAGCAATGACTCCTCCTGCAGGGAGACCCCACCTCCTAAAGGCTCCTCCACCTCCTAAAACAGCGTCCTCAACTGGAACACAAGTTTTGCAACACATAAGCCCATAAGAGACACTTCACATCTGAACTATATTAGCTGGTGCACACGCTCCCTTTCATTTCTTCCTACAACATATCTGCTTTTATAACAGACCCCCAGACCTTAGCACAACTGACTTCATGATGGAATTACCTTTCGAGCCGTAAAACTCAGCAGGTAGACTGTAGCTGGAGTTTTCTCCAGTCCTGTCCAGTCCCACGGACCCTACAACCACTTATAAAATAATCACTCAGAACTTCATATTAATTAAACTGCTCATCCATTAGCTCAGGCCTACCATTGTCTAGCTCTTACACTTATACTCAGCCCATTTATGTTATTCTGTATGTCTCCACGTGTTCTGTGGCTTTACCTCCTGCTTTTACATGCTGCTTCCTGGATGGTAGGCTTGCATCTCCTCCCACTCTGCCTTCCTGTTCCCCCAATTCTCCTTTCTGCTAGTCCCGCCTATACTTCCTGCCTGGCTACTGGCCAATCAGTGTTTTATTTATCAGTCAATTAAAGCAACATATTTTTTAGAGCATACAGGACATCCCATAGCAGTAGACTGCACCTCCTGCCAAAATGATAACAAAGACCTCTCCATCCAAGTCCATAGTTCTTGGAAGATCTCTAACTGTAGTAACCTTGCTTTTTTGTTTTTTTGTTTTTTGTTTTTTGTTTTTTTTTTTTGATTCTGTAGCCTGCTTATGGCTAATTGTTCTTGTTAACTGAAGTTTGTCAAACCAGGACATAGTTTTTGTGCTTAAAAGCTCACTCACCCTGAGAAAGGCTCAGAAGTACGCTGAGATCCTAAACACTGAGTGTAGTTGCAGGCTGGCTAATAAAGACTTTCCATGGACTTAAATCTGTGTCTGAGTGGTCTTCTCTGGTATGTACCCAACAACATTCTCAAAACAAAGAATTTGGATATATTGCTATTGGGATTCCCTTATGTCCTTACACTTTAAAAGAGCTACTGCATACACCCTCCACCACATAGCAGCTCTTTCCAGGAAAACCCTCAGAGCTCCCTGGAGATTCCCACCCAGGACAATGGATCCTATGGCTGTAATCTCCCATTTTCACCACTATAAATAGAACCAATCACACACGGAGCAACACTCCGCATGGTAGTTAAAATAATGAACCGAATCACTCACATTTTAAAGCACCTGCCATTGTTCTGATGTCTAAAAAGGTCAAAGGCAGGTAACTTGAGCAAGCTGCCAGAAGGAAGGGATGGAATGAAGCTCACTAAATAGACCCCAGATCGTCTCAGTGCTGTTTTCTTTGTTTATTCTTTTGCCCACATGAGCTGGTGTCAATCATGCCATCACATCAATGAGATGGTTTTTCTTTATAAAATCTATTCTATTTCATTCTCCGCTCGTTGACAGATCTCCCTGGGGGTGCATGTTCTACTCCGCTCACTTATTTTTGTGAAATCCTGCGTCATATTTTCTTTTGTTTTCACTGCGGTCTCCTGATAACTTCCCAGCTTCTCTACAGAAAATGGTAACAAAGGACCTCTGCTCAAAGAAGGGAGCAGTTTGCATGGGTCTCTGCTTCACTTGAATTCAATCAGAGAGCGGCCTGAGGCCTACCACTTTCCCGAGTCCAAATACAATATTTTTAAATTCTTCAGCTAGTAAGAGTCTCTTCTTTTACTTCTTAATGCTATATTTTTAAGTTTATTTTATTGTGTGAACATGTGTGTGTTTGGGGGGGGGGGGTTGACAGAATGTGTGTGAGTGTATACAAAGACCAGAGTCAACATCAGGATCTTTCTCCATCCCTCTCCACCACAATTTTTGAGTCAGGGTCTCTCACTGAACCCAGAGTGTGCAGATGTAGCTAGGCTGACTGGCCAACAAGTCCCAGAAGTCCTCCAGCCTCTACTTCCCTGCTGCTGGCATTACAGGCATATGCTGCTGAACCCAAGTTTCTGTTTTGATTTTTAGCTTTGAATTTTCTGTGGCTTCTCTAATTCAGATCGTCATGTTTTTTTTACCCAATGAGATATCCTCTACGGCCCTATTTCTTGATTTGTGTTGAACTTTAGAAAGGAAGATTATGAAGTTATTATCTCAGTATACTAGCATTTTTATGAAGCAAGATTTCTCTTGTGCTTTTCATAGAGTTGTTTCAGAACCGTCCCAACCTTTTATTTTTTCCTAGCCACTGCTAGCATAAAATACATGTCTATGGCCCTTTCTGTTTGAAAACTTTTCAGGTCCAGAAAGAGAGACAGGCAGAGAGCAAGAGCAGGGGACAGAGAGAGATGAGAGAGAGAGAGACAGAGACAGAGACATGGAGACAGAGAGACAGAGAGAGACAGAGACACAGAGACAGAAAGAGACACAGAGACAGAGACATAGAGAGACACAGGGACAGACACAGAGACAGAGAGAGAGATTGCTGGTCTATTTCACATGGATTCTGATCTGGGTGGCTTATGCTATTAGGGGAAGTTGTATCATTTAAATTTCCTCACCAGAAACAAAGAAATAAAAGTCCCATTTGTCTCTTGAGAAGTCACAGGAGCTTACTCTGACATTCCCCCAGATCTCAGAGCTGGTAGAAGCTGGTGAGCAGAAAGGTCCTGAGCAGCAGTGTCTCTTAGCTGCCACTCAAAGCCAGCCACACTGTCTGCCAATCAGAATGAGTCAGACTCATCACCTCTATTTTGATTTCTGACATCTTCCGCCCAGGAGCAGACAACTCAGGCAATTAACTGGGG
This sequence comes from Peromyscus leucopus, assembly GCF_004664715.2. NCBI lineage: Eukaryota > Metazoa > Chordata > Mammalia > Rodentia > Cricetidae > Peromyscus > Peromyscus leucopus. The sequence continues at coordinate 46,114,106 of NC_051081.1, forward strand.
CTCCTGATTTCAGATCAGAAGTGAAGCGAGAACATCCCAACGACTGTACTCTCTCCTGGCCATTCATTTCCCTGTCCCGAGGTGGCACTCACTTGGACAATCTACAAAAGGCAATCATCAAAGCTTTTCATTTTGGCAGGAAATAAAGAAAATTGGATTGGAAAAGAGTTTTAAATAGAGGTTCTCTCCACAAGAACAAGCCATCCCAAATCTCAGCATGGATCTGAAAGGGCTCATGGAGTCCCTCCACGCCTAGCTGAGAAGCTCTTAGCAGTTAATGGCTGCTCTGGATGGAGAGTGCTGGTTTTCTCTGGGGATGCAGCTCCTGAGAGGCTGATCATACTAAGAGGTTAGCACTATGCCCATGTACACAGGGCTTTCGCTAAGTGGGTTCAGTAAGCTTAAAAAATGAGTGTGAAGCTTGAAAGGAAAAGGGAGCTTCTTATATGTGAGTTAAGTATAAGAAGAGTTAGGGGGAAGAGATTGGGGTTGGATTTGATCAAAACACATACACACATATGAAGTTTTCAAATGACTAACTAGAGGTACCATCTAGAGTCAGCGTGACTCCTTAGTGAATGTCTGGCCCTGTCTAGAGACAATTTTATTGCCATGACTGTTAAGTTGCCACTGGCATTTAGGTAGAGGCACAGATGATGATGAGCATCCTACAATGCCCAAGGTAATTCCCACCACCGTTGCCACAACAAACAAATATCTGGGCCAAAATATCACACAGCACGAACCTAGATCTGAAAGAAGCAGGGATAGTGAGTCCAGAGGAGAAATCAGTGGCCCTGTGTGTGGAACTGATGGAGTCCAGAAGAAGCTAGATACATCAGAGGTGGATAGGGTAGGACACGGCTTAGGGAGTGATGGAGAAGAAACATCATTCTAAGAGCCTTTGGTAACTGAAGCAACCATAAACGAGGAATCAGGAGCCTGGTCTAGGAATCTAGCAGTGGTAAGGCAGCCCAGAGACCAGTGCTTAGAAACAACATCGATTCGTTTTCATCATGAGTCTGTGTGTGCTGATAAAGTGATGTCTTGTTTTCACTTAATATTGGCTGGGACACAGGAAAGTTGGAGGGCAGAAACAGTGTCATTCACAAAGCTGGCTGTTGGTAGTAGGTTGATCCAGGTGGTTAGACAGGCTTTCTCAGGAAAGGGTAACTAGGTTATAAAATGGACCACTCCAGGAAGACAGTACACATTGTGCCGGTGCTGAGCAGGCCTCTGCTTATATCTCCATTGTCACTGTGCAGTGGGTCACAGAGGGCCACACAGGCCAAGCCCAGAGTTTGTGTGAGAAGATCACATGTGGAGTGACTTGCAGGGTAGGGTCTCAGGGGACACTAAAATAACGGTCTATCACAAACCACTTAGAATGCAGTGTAACTACCCTGGCAGAAGCCAAGATGATCTGAAGAGAGATACACGTGCCCTTCTCTTTGGCTGTCACACTATTGAAATATTGACTCCCCAAGAAGTTGGATTTTTCCCTAGGAATATCATGTTGGGAGAAGAATGAGGACCTAGGAGGGGGACTTGTCTCCCAGGAATAGATTTCACACAATTTTGACAACTTGTCAGACTACTTTGTAGGAAAGATGAGCCAAGGCAATGACAGGCCCATAATGGAAGTGGAAGTACCACACTTTCACCTAGACATCCCTTGCCCTGTACTGATACCTAAACCTCTTGTCAGAATGCTGAAGATAGACTTGGGGTGGGGGGTCAAGTCATCTCTTACTTGTTCCTCTTTCTATTGTGGCCAGACTGGATAAATAAATCCTTCTCTGCTTTTTACTAGTACTTATCTTTTAACTGGCCAGATGGTTGGATGGGTGGCTGACCCTAGCTTGGTAGGCAATTGTGGTCCAGGCTCTGACCTTAACAGCTCAGGTATCCACAATGTCTTCCTATTTCTCAGCATCTGTTTGCTTACATTGCCACCTTCCCTAGTGGTTCACCATCCTGAATGGCCAGGATGATGCTATACTCATCAAATCTCCCAATAATACCTGGGACATTAAAACGTTCTACTATAATTCATTCAATGACTCATTGGAAAGGGTAGAAGAAAAAGAAGGAATGAGAAAAGAGAAGAGTAACAAGCAATCTCAACAATTTCTCATACCTTTTATTTTTGAGGTACAAAGAAAATACAAGTTATTTGATCTCTGCTTCCTAGGCCAGATACAAATTCAGACTTACTCAGGCAAAAAAAAAAAAAAAACCAAAAAAACGGGTGAATGGGAACCTTAGAACACACTCACAGAAGTCTACAGTTCAAAGGTATTTCATTTGGCAAACTAGTGTGAAAATAGTTATTGGAGACTGGAGGACTCATAGACCCAGTAAGAGTCAAATATTCCCCACATCTGGTGGAATTTTCACACTGGCTTAATCCAGCTCCTGGAATTCACACTTGTCAACCAAAGCTGGCCCTTGTGGGAAAACATCTGAAAGCTGCATCAACAAGGAAGTCTGACAGGACTGATTTATCATTTCAAATAGAGAAAGTTGCTCAGCCTGTTCTCCCTGTTCATCTGACTTTACAAATCTCAGTGGCTTCCCCCTCCCTCATCCACTTCTACTTTTAAAAATAACTTATATTGAATTTGCCCTTTGACAGTTTCACCCATGTGTATAGTCCATTCTGATTGTGTCACCATTACCCTCTCTAATCTCACTCCCACACCCATTATCACCCCTCTTTCCTGTCAGTCCTTTTCCACATTCATGTCTTTGTGGATTTTTTTTTTTTTTAAGACACACTAAGTTTAACCAGGATCAACTACGTGACCATGAGTTTGGAACTATCTCTTGGAACCTAACTCTCCAGTAGGAAGATGTTGAAGACAAGAGTACCCTCCCCCAGAATCCATAAGTAGCCAATACTTTAGCAGGGGGAGTCAGGATCCCCATTTACCCCACCTCATCAATAATTGATTGTTCACAGGCCCATTCCTGTGTGGGCCCACGGTAAATAGCCCAGCACTGTCAGGCCATACATTTCCCAAATGACAGCATTTTACAGCCTTCTCCCTGTCTTTGTGTCTGAGATTCTTTCCCCTCTCTGTAGTAGAATGTTCCATGTTTTTCACATGTTGGTAGTGTCCAAATATTTAACTAAAGCACAACTATCTCCCCTACACTCATGACCAATTCTGGCTAAGTAATTTAATGATCTATAGGACATATGTGTCCAGAGAACCCACAAGCACCTAAACCCAGGAAGCTCAAACATTAGTATATAACACACACACACACACACACACACACACACACACACACACACACACACACACACACACACACGCACTTCTTCCTTCTGTTTCCCAAAGCAGTGAAGCTTGTTTTACATTTATTTTGTATGTGTATGCATGTAAGTATGTGGCCATGGACCACATGTGTAATAGACGTCTGAGGAGGTCAGACGAGGGTGTTGAATCCTCTTTAACTCTTTGGGGTTATGAATGGTTGTGAGCCACCATGTAGACGCTGGGAACCAAACCCAGGTTCTCTGAAAGAGCAGTAAATGCTCCTCCTCACTGTCAAGTCATGTCTCTACGCCCAAACTTGTCATTTGTGATCATTGCGACCCTCATTTCATATACTCCCAGGTCTCCGACAATCGGCAATGAATTTCTTCCTTTTTAAATATCTTAATTCCATCCTCTTCACATTTCCAAGGTGGTTGCAGCTGCTGGACAACTGGTGTCACTACACTCAAGCTTCCTGTTCCCTTTATTTCTCTTTTGTGTAATTCAAGTGAGTCTTCAAACACTAAAATCCTAACATTATACAGTGAAGCCTGAACTCTTTATTATTATTATTATTAAGAGATTTTCTATTCATTTTACATGCCAACCACAGATTCTCCTCGCCTCCCTCTTCCCAGCTGCCCAGCCTCCCCCCACCCCCAACCCACCCCTCATTCCCACCTCCTCCAAGGCAAGGTCTCCCATAGGGAGTCAGCAGAGCCTGGTACGTTCAGTTGAGGCAGGTCCTAGCCCTTCCTCCCTGCACCAAGGCTAGGCAAAGTGTCCCACCATAGGCACTGGGTTCCACAAAGCTGGCTCACACTCCAGGGATGGGTCCTGATCCCGCTGCCCTGAACTGGCCTACTCCAGTGACCAGATGGCTGAATACCCAAACTGTCATCATAGAGCCCTCATCCAGTGACAGATGAAAGCAGATTCAGAGATCCAAGGTCAGGCACCAGACCGAGCTCCAGGAGTCCAATCGATGACAGAAAGGAGGGATTCTAGGAGCAAGGGACATCAAGATCATGATGGGAAAATGCACAGAGACAGCCAGGCAAACTAGTGGAAACGCACAGACTGTGGACCAATAGCCGAGGAGCCCCCATGGGACTGGACTAGGCCCTCTGGATAGGGAGAGACAGTTATTTAGGTTGACGCCCAAACTCTTTAAGACTTAAGACGTTTCTCTGGGTTGGCTGAAATGAATGATAAACAGCCCCGGTGGCAGCGCTGGTTACTGTCAGAAAAGTCACGAGCCAAGGCCACACTACCTAGTAGCAGAGAGCTTTATTTGGAGGGGGTGGGGGACACGACACAAGAGAACCAGGCCTGGGGAGGAAAGCATGTCCAGAGAGAGGAAGATGGGGGGGAGGGGAGAGCAGAGCAGAATAGAGAGGGGGTGGGGTCCGAGTCACGGCTCTTTAAGGCACAAGTGGACCTACAGATCTACACCACGCTTGTGCTGACTGCATGACCACACCGGGCTTACGTAGTCACCAGCAGCGCACTGATGACGTAAGAAGCAAGCCCTTTGCTTAACGCCTAAACGGCACATGTGTGGTCATGTAGCTGGAGGGAGGGTAGAATTCTCACACTGCCCCCCCCCCCCTCCCGTTTCAGCTCCACTCTCTACCTCTCTCCTCTGCAGCCCTTGACTGGGACAGAATTCCACATCTTCTTGCTTCTTCCATGAGGAAGAGGTAGGTCTTCTTCCTGGACACGGAATCCCACCCATTTTTTTTTTTTTTTATGAAAAATCCATCGTAGAAGCATCAACAACATTCCAACCTCAGCTTGGTCTCAGCAAGTACACTCCTCCCCGAATGAAATATACTCTTGACTGTGTTAGTTTCCTTTTGGATACATCTTTCCCACCTGAGCATCCACTCCTAGAGAGCAGAAGTCATTCTACCTACATCTCTGCATCCCCAAAGAGCAGCAGGTATCACTTAGGTTTTTTCAGAAACTATGTCATCATCATGGCCTAGAACTCCTCTCCAGGTGTATGGAATGAGTCTCCACTGCCAAAGTTTAACGAGTGGGGAAGGAACTCACCCTCTGAAAGTCTCCTTTCCACACCTGAATCAAACAGCAAACGCCCCGAGCACTATCCCATCTGGCAGGGGTCCATAAGATGAAGGTGATTCCTTAAAGCAATTAGCTGTTCCCTGGGGATAGGAGAGATGACTTTCTCCGCACTAGAAAATGTTTGTCATTTATCTTCTTCATGAAGTCACCTTTCACAGGGTTGAGACTTTAATGCTTCCCCAAATTGCTTATTAGTGTTCCTGTCTTATAATTCTACCACATATTGTCAGGGAAGTGTTTCTCTGCCTTTCAGCCATGGAGATCTTCCCATATAATTTTAAGCAGTTTCATTACTTAGCATTTAAACCCACCTCCTGCTTCTACCTAGACAACTAGTTCCTCTCTAAGACCTGCTTCCAAAACTCTTACTCCCGAGATGCCCTCTCCTGTCCCTTAAGTAATTTGCCCTTCATTTTGTGTTCAAAAAACTAATACTGCCATGTGTCTGTCTGCCTGCCTACCTGCCTGACAGCTGTCTGTCTTTCTTCTGCACAATACCATAAGTTCCTTGAGGGGATAATAGAATTTTATTCATATTTATATCTCCATTGGTTTCTGTAGTACCTGGAATGTGAGAAACCTTAATAATTTGATGGAGTAAGAGGAAATGAAGATGGATACTACACATCCCTGTTGGAGGGATAAGCCAAACAGAGATTTGTGAAGCACTGCTAACATGGTCTCTCAGCAGCTAGGTTTACCTACACTGCATCCACATGTTAAAAACTGGGCCTGTCAATA
>NC_051081.1:46120706-46181706 GCF_004664715.2 Peromyscus leucopus
GCCACAGATTTCCTGGTCCTCCCTCCTCCACCCCCCAGCCCTCCCCTGCAACCCATGTCCCACTCCCACCTCCTCTAAGGCAAGATCTCCCCTGGGGAGTCAGTCCATCCTGGCAGATTCAGGCAAGGCAGGGCCAGTCTCCTCCTCCCTACACGAAGGCTGAGGAAAGTGTCTCAGCATAGGCCCCAGGCTCCAAAAAGTCAGCCCATGCACCAAGGACAGGTCCTGGCTCCACTGCCTGGGGGCCTCCCAACAGTTTAAGCTAATCAACCGTCTCACTTATCCAGAGGGCCTGGTCCAGCTCCATGGGGGTTCCTCCACCATTGGTTCACAGTTTGATTTTAACTTTAACAGCTCTCAGAGAAATATATCATGCACATGCTTCATAGCCAGCCTGTGACTCAGGCCAGAAGGTGAGATGCAGCTCACGGGAAACTGAAAATAGTCAGAGAGTTCTGAAAAAAGCCCGAGCCATTTGGACTCGAAAGTTCCGGATTACACTCTCTAGCTGGAGCCTAATGCTGCAGCAGCAGCGAGATGCTCTGCATGTCCTGGCTGGAGTACACAGTAGCATCATGCCACCCAAGAAGCACCATTCTGACCCATTGGGAAGGATGTGAAGAATCTGCCATCACTGTGCCAGCTGCTGTCTTGAACCACAGGTGAATGGAGCATTTGTTCTGCTTTCCAGACATGCGTGTGCACATGATATAGACACGTGTGTGTGTGTGTGTGTGTGTGTGTGTGTGTGTGTGTGTACCTGGGTATGTACAAACAGAATTCTGTGGGAGTTACAGGAATAGTGTGCATTAACACTCAGGTGAGGATTATATATTTGGGAGAGTATCATATACTTTACTGAATGCTGTCAGCATTTAATATGTAGAATGAACAGATTATTCCAGTTTTCCAATACCATAAGTATTTATGGAAGAATTTAATGGTAATTGCAAGCCTAGTAAGGGATGATGTAAACAAAGGTAAACCTCCGCTAAAACAGTTCTCAGAAGAGGGCGTGTCCCAGTATCTGCTCAGGACTGTCTGCAAGATGCCTGCTTCTCTGAAACAATCCGGATTTGCTTCTGTTTCACACTCACTTTTCCCTGTTCAGTACTCACAGCCCTGCATCACCGTCTTATTTTCACAGATGTGGTTTCTGTGTAAGGCCCACCTTCTCTTCCTGCCTGGACTTTCGCTCTACAGAACTCTGTGAACGTCATCATCTTGAACAGCCGTTGACTTTTTGTTAAGGGTTGGGGAGTAAGTAAAGAGAATTTCAAAGGTGCAAATAGACCTTTCATAGTGGATGCTAAGTAGACTGTTTTCAGAAAGTCAGCAGGTAAAATAAGCTACACTAAATAGAGGAGTCTCCACATAGATCACTGTTTCAGTGAGATGCCCATTCCCTTGATCCTTTACAGTTTGAGTTTCGGGTTCCCACCAGGAAACCCCATGTCCATCTATAGGGATCGATTTCCTCTCTCACTGTGTCTAACCTATGGTACCTGGGCCCCAAGCAGTTGTACACAGCTCATACATGTCATGAATATGATATATACAAAATCCTAACTATAACATTTGGGGGCTGTGGATGATTTATTTTTTCTTTTAGAACCTGATTGATTTGTTTTTTGTTTGTTTGTTTGTTTGTTTTGAGACAGGGTCTCACTATGTAGCTCTGACTGTTCTCAAAGTTACTGTAGATCAGGCTGGTCTTGAACTTCCTGGGATCCACCTGCCTCTGCTTTCTGGGTGCTGTGATTAAGTGGTTCTTGACATAGACTTTGTAGATGTCAGAATGTCACAGTTCTGTGTTCATGGACCCATTGTCCCTTTTCTACCTCAGAGAGAAGGTCTAGGAAGACATGTGCACCTAAAGACACATGGCTCTTCATGTCTTTCTTTTTTTAATTTTTTAAATTCATTTTACATACCGACCGCAGATCCCCCTCTTATTTTCTTCCCCTCCCTCCACCCCCCTCCATATCCCCTCCTCCAAAAGGATAAGTTCTCCCGTGGGAGGACCGCTAAGCCTGGCATGTTCAGTTGAGGCAGGACCAAGACCCTTCTTGCTGCATCAAGGGTGAGCAAGGTGCCTGACCATAGGTGATGAGATCCATGTCTTTCTTTCTATGTCATCTGATGACCAAATCCTCACTTGCTGTTGGATCCTTTGTAGACAAAGCTTGAGCCAAGCCTTTTCCCTGCCCCCATGTGTCATACCATTCCTGAGACAGGTGTAATCCTCAGAATACAGCACAGCTGGAATAAATACATTTAGGAATGTGTTTTTATACATTCCTAAGATATATGCAATATATAAGGATTGTTCTGGAGCTCAAAGCCAGTATAAGTGTTTACCATCATGGGATGATTTCCTTTCTTTAATTAATCCTTTTCCTGCTGTGCCTTGACTCATGACAAGAGATACATTAAACATACAAAGCAGGGCTTATATTCATGCCATTCATGATAAGCAGTTGTTTATATCATTAACCGTCCTCACTAGCTATGCTTTTAATTCATAGCTTATATCTTCAACCAGAACACAGTCTGTGGCCTTCCTTCTTCACCAGACTCTGTAAGGGCGAGGGGAGAGCTTTAAAGAGACCTTCCTCCTCTCCAACAGGGGGACGCTGGGGAGAGAGAAACACTCCTTCCCATCTGTATTAAGCTGCTTTCCATCTTGCCTAAATGAGATACTTGACAGGGGCCATGTGAGAAAGAAGGGGCCGATGTGGGGAAGAAGGGGTCATTTGGCCTCAAGCTCAAAGGGTTTATCACCATCATTGAGAGAAAGGCATGGCAAAAGGCATGGGGGGAGACAGACTGATAACATTGCATTCACAGTTTACGAAAGCAGAAAACAGGAAGTGGATGCTGGGCGGTGAAACACCACAGGCCCCTCCAGAATGACTGTGCCTCCTCCAGCAAGGCTCAAGTCTCCCTAAATCTCACAACCTTCCAAACAGAGCCACCAGTTGGGACCAAGTGTTCAAATCCATGTGCCTATGGGGGTGGGGCATTTCACATTTAAACTCCAATACCACTATATGAAAATTATTCTTAAACCATGTAGTAGTTAATAGTTTTTATAAAGAACACTTATAGATCTCCATACCTTAAAAAAGGAAACCCCTTTAAAGTAACAGTGAATTCATACACATTGTCTCATTTTGGCAAATTATCTGAGCTCTGTCTAACAACTGCAACTCTCCCCACCACCCCAAAGAAGGAGTCCTGGGGGAGGCTCTTAGAGTGTTACCAAAGGAGGAATATTGGAGAGAAACTGCCTTTCTCATCCTCTTTTGAGAATGACCATGTAATTTCTCAAGTTCTCTGTCCCTTTATTGGCAGTTTTTGACATGACCTTATGGCTGTGCTTCTCAATTATCTTGAATCCATATGCTGTTAAGATGCTAATTAAGGGAGGGAAAAGTCATTACTTGAAGGAACGACTCCTGCAGTCTGTGGTCTAGTGGTCGGTGTGCCCTTCTCTCGAGCTGTATGTAAGAGCGGAGGGAGCTGACTGCCTTTATTTTAATTCTTGGAAGGTCACTGGTTAGACACATGAAAGCATTCATGTCCCCCTTTAACAGGAGGTTTAAAACATTCAAATCATCTAGGTAGCCATGGCCCATTATGTAAAGCACATTAATGGTGGCTTGGTATGAAGAGGGCTGAGACAAACAGACACCCAGGGAAAGGAAGTGGGGAGGCTTTATGAGGCATATAAATTTCACACCTTTGCACATTTAATAAAAAGCTTGTGTCTAAATTATGAGGACGTTCTTGAGCATGAGGCATGGGTTTTTGGAACCTTTCATGTCTAAGGATATTTAAACTGCAGAATAATAACTCGGCTGGAACTTCTTGGAGTAGGTAGGGTAGTAAAAATGACAAGGGATCTTCCGAGATGTTTTCATTGACCCATTCATCATCTGAAACTCTAATACAGTCAGGACTTCCAGAAAGAATAACACACTCCCATATATTCAGTGCTGGAATGCGATAACTTTTGAGTGTTCTCGGAAGCTATCTATCCAATTACATATGTTCCCCGGAAACTGCCACCAGGATTGCTGGTGTTGCATTGTATGGGACTGATTTTAGATGATCCCTTTCTGCAAGCAATGACTTCTACGCTCCCTTACTTTCTCCTCTGGCTCCTGGATTAGCTATACCTCTGCATCATGGTTATGTGGGGTTTTCTGAGGTTAAAGAAGGCTCCAATGCAGTTGCCAGCAAGACAACAAAGCAGACATCTTCCCTTGAGCGGTGCATACCCGGGTAACATTCCCATGTCAAAATTAGCTAATTAATTAAACAAACCATCACATAGCAAAAGACTATCTATCCAATTTAGATTTAAAAAAAAAATAAAAACAACAGCAAGAGCAGCAACAAGGAGAAAACAAAGCAAAACAACACATGGGTTTGAGTCTTGGCTCCGTCATTCAGTCTGTGTCCTTGGCAAGCCGTATTCCCTTCCTGATTCCCACAGTCTTCAACAGAAAATAAGGCGAATTGTGTTACAGCATCGTTTTGAAAATAATTAGGGGGATGAAATTAGCAAGTTCTGTGTGAGCTATAAATCACTATACAATTGCTAATTATAATCATAATTTGTTAACTCATGCAATATTAATCAGAGCCTTTATGAGCACCACACCATTGTGTGTAGCACTTGTCAACCTAAAAAGGCAAGTTGAGGCACACCAAGCGAGGGAACAAAGAGTTTATTGAGCCAAAGTGAGGCTGGCCACTTGGAATCACAAATTGCAGCTGTTCAGAATAAATGCTTAGAAGGAGATCTGACTTACAATGAAGGGAAAAGAAAAGAGTAATAATGGGCCGTTGGTTGCAGTCACTTGATAAAAAATAATGCCCTTGGTGTTGATAACTTGTTTTTTTCATTTTTGGTCATAGCTGCAAGAAGGAATTGTGACAAACAGGAACAAGGCATCCTTCAGCTATTTATTATGCTGACATTAGTCTGTCTACATGGAACTAAGCTCAAGCAGTTAGAAGTTAAAATTAACCAGGTCTGAAACTGAAATGCAGCAAGTATATGAGCTATCTCACAGCCCATGTCTGCCAGCTTCATAAAGACTGGTAGATCCTCTTTATGGTACTTATGCTTTCATATTGTATTGAAATAAAAAAGACAGACAAGACAATTTCTGCTCAAGAACCTACAGTCAATGATAATACCAATGGTTAGCATTTTCAGGGCATTGTGTGCCCAACCTGGATAAAGAATGATTTAGAAAATAACCAGAAATAAAGGAGGATGATATATAATGGAGACTTTAGAGAAACTCATAATATACTGGACCTCACGGGTTCTGGAGATGCTACTGTAAGCTCAAGAAGCTCAAAACACACAGCAATTGTAAGGACCACATTCCTTTCTCCTAAGACAGTGGTCCTCAACCTTTGGGATGAATGACCCTTTCATAGGGTTCATGTATCAGACATCCTGCCTATCAAATATTTATACCACAGTTCATAACAGTGGCAAATATTACAGTTATGAAGTAGCAATGAAAGTCATTTTATGGTTGGGGGTCACCACAGCATGAGGACCTGTGTGAAAGGGTTTCAGCATCAGGAAGGTTGAGAACCACTGTCCTAGGAGATGCAGCTGGGATCCAGGATGTACAGACCTGCCTTCGATGTGGACTCTGAAAACCTGTTTGCAGTGGTTGCTCACAGACACTTCAGAGCTCTGTGAATGGCTGCATCTAGTCTTCCTGAACATTGCAGAAACTTCTCCTTAGTTGCTGAGGCGGCATCTAGCTGGCTGATGTGATGGAGCCAACAAAGTGCAAAAGCAAAGATGGCCACACTGGAGCTGTGGTCCATCTATAAAAAATATAAAAAATAGAAGAGAGGTTGTAAGGCCCTCTAGAAATAACTTCCCATTTAAAGTTTTTTTTAGAAATTAATTGGAGTAGAGAAGCTACAGAGCCTGGATCTGGGAGGGATGCTTTGGAGAAGGCGACTGGATCTAGCTAGTATGTGTTGGGGGGGGGGGTGGTAGGTGTTAATTGTTTATTGTCACAACAACACTGTGTACCTGGTATTATTAGTGCCCTTGTTTTAAAGACCATAACCTGTGACTGGGTTTGGTGGCCCTAGCTATTATCCTGTCACTCAGGAAACAGAGACAAGAGCACCAGCAGAAATCTGACACCAGCTTAGACTTGACTATGGATTCCAGTGCTATGTAGAGAGAACTTTCAAAACAAAGAAACACAAACAAAAACTAAAAGAATGCAAGGCTAGCAATCTTAGAAGTCTAGCGATAAAGGCTCAGAAGCTAGAATTCTAATAGATTCACATGAATTCTAGCCATTGTGTGGTCACATACAATACGAGGACACCGACTAATCTCTGCTTTGTGATGTTCTATTGGGGAAGTGTTTGCCTAAATGCCTAGGCTTACTGAAGGGATGGCATGGCCATCTCAGGGTCAGAACCCCTGTTATAGGAAAGGCAGAGAGAGCAACCATCTGGTCAGGGTAGAAGACTGATGTGATATAGGGGTTATGTTCAGAGGTGCCTCAAGGCTAGCTTAAGTTGTGGCTTGCTACTTAAAGAAATATATTTTCTCTGTCAGAGAGGAATTTGCCAGAGGTTTTTGAGTAAGGTTGTGGCAAATTTAGACTTTAATGTAGAATAACGATCCCTGAGCACCGTGAAGGAGTAGAACCGAAAGCAGGAGACCGTATGTTAGCGCAAGTACCGGAGGACGCATAAAGAATGATGGACGACTTACAGTCTTCCCTCTTAACATTTACATAATGGTGTATAGCCAGAAGGTAGAGGGTAGAAACTGATTTAAAGGGTAATGGGATTTTGTTTTTTGAACGCTGGGACATTTCTTTCACTTTGGAAAATTTTACTGGCCCTGTGTTTTTTCATACCTTTTATGAATTTGAACTTCACTGTCATGTACAGTATAAATAGGATGAATGTCAAGGTTGTTATTATTGAACTTCTTTCTCCCAATCACTTTTAAATCCAATCTTCCACTTCCCTTTTCCTTTAGCGCAAAGATTGGCTTTGCTGAGCAGAGGAGAGAGCAGGTTGGTGTGCCACTGTGGTTTTATGATTTGACACAGATGATTTCACCACACCAATCACACAGTGCATGCATCATTCATACATGTGTTCTTGCAGAGTTTTTTTTTTCATATGTACTGGCTGTTCCTTTGTTCATACATGGTGTCCAAAGTGTTCATGATTTGAAGCGAAGATTTAGCATGTTTCCGGTTCATTCATTCAGATATTGTGATTGATTAACCTGTTATGTATTTATCACTATTCTATTTGAAGTCATACATATTGATGATTTATGTATCACTAAGGAATAAACAGTGTTTTAGTTACTTTCGAATGGCCAGTTCTTCATACGTGGTCTATAGTGTCAGAATATATGCTTGTCAGCCTCTTTGAGAAGCCAGCTCAGGGTGGATGTGAGCTTGCACATGTATGTGCTGTGTGAACTGTGTGTGTAAGCACTGGTTGGATGGATATATGGTATGTGCAGATAAATAAGCAAAGTATTTCCAATCTTGTACACTCCCTGGTAACACCCCGTCTCTCTCAATCATAAAAATAAGTTAGTAAATCAATGAAGCATAAGTGGCAGTAGCCAGAATGGAAAACAGATGGAGTGAAGGAACCTATTATTTCATTTATAAAATATTTAACTTTATGACCTGCCTGACAGGTGAAATTCAAATTACACGAGGAACTTTAAGCCAAGATTATGGTTAGCATGTCTCCTCATCAAAAACAATACAGCTGTCATAAATTTTATGATTTGGTTGAGAAAACAATTTTCCTGAATCAAATTGGAAAACTTGTCATTGGGTGAACTACTGAGCTATGATTATTGATGAGAGTTTGACTACTACTTTGATGGACATTCTCAAAGGCAAGGCCACAGTGATCTTGGCAGCAACAATACAAGTGTTACTGAGTTTATTTGCCTTAGTACGTAATGATTAAAAAGTGATTGAAGATACCAAGGGCTGGAATTCTATAAATATCTTCTATTCAGGAAGAAGAATCTAGCTCTAGTTGTGCGCTGTGACTACTACAGTGTATTTTAGATGGTCAGGGCCTATCTTGAACCCAAGGATTTGGGTTTTGTTAACTCTCAATATTGGGCACAGACATTGGCACTTTGGAGAAGGGTCTCTGGGTGATACTAGAAGGTAGAAAGAACAGAAATCCACTAGATTAGAAGGAGAGCACTCACTAATACTGATGCTCAAAGTAGGGTCTACTGAAAGCAGCATTAGAGATAGTGTCTAAAATCCAGCATCTCTAGTCCTGCCCAGCCTGCTGAATTAGAATCTACATGGACCTCTTAGGGTGCTTTGGTATACTGTGAAGTTTGAGAGGCACTCCTGGAGTCACTCCTTAGGTCTCTCATTTATGATTCTATAATAGCAAGTTACTTCCTGGATGAAAGGTCTTCAGTAGCTCCCCATGCAATCTGAATTCTTCAGTAAGATCTTTTTAAGGCTCATCTTGGTCTAGCCTTGTTTGCTCTCCAGCCATTCCTGCTTCCATGACCCTCATCTTTGAGGACACCTGCATCCTGAATGGCTCTCAACTGTTTCTACCTGGTCCTGGCTTCTTTATCTTCTAAATCCAGCCCAGAGTTGGTCTTGCCTCTACCACTGCACACTGTAGCATACTTCTTTATGCTCTGACTTGTGAGTTGCTTGATGAACACTGAGCTTTTACCTTTCTATTAGTTTTTCTTCTCTTCTTACTTAGACCATGAGGCCCTTGAAGACAAAGACTGTATCCTGATTATCCTGCAATCCAGGGTACACACCCAATGAATATGGCAGACATTAAAAGCATGTTTATTATCTGGGCTTGCTGAAGTGAACTGACCATTGACTTGGAGATCAGATGAGGAGCGTTTTGTTACGCTAATGCTACCAGCTTCTTTCAGTCTTGCTATTCCCTCCAAATGGGACTTAAGGTGCCTTACCACTTTCATAGTTCCAGTGTAGAGCACTTCTGGGTGATTCAGTTTCATATAGCCATGGTTCCTAATTATTGAATCTTACTTAGACTCTCATGATTTTACCAGCAATAATTGACACATAAGTAGATATAGTGTCTTCTCTCTGTCTCTGTCTCTGTCTCTCTCTTCTCTCTGTCTCTGTCTGTGTGTGTGTGTGTGTGTGTGTGTTCTGTGTATGCATGTGTGTGTGTGTGTTTTTTTGCATGTGTTCTGGCATCTACATCCAATACTGAGCATATAGTGGCCAGAGAGCACTCTCAATATCGCTATTCACATTCCATGTTGTTTGAGACAGGATCTCTTGTTCACTGCTGCAGATGCAGGCCAGCAGGCTGGTGGACTTCTGAAGCATCTCCTATCTGCCTCCCATTTTACCACTGGAGCATAGGATTTACACATGTACACTATTGCACCCCACTTTTTCTGAGTTCTGGGAATGTGCACTAAGATTTTTAAGCTCGTGCAGCAAGACTTTAGCCCCTGAACTGCCTCTCTAGCCCACTGAGCACTTTTTCCATCTGAGCATTTTAGTTAATATGTTTTATCTTAGTAATATGTTCACAAATCTTTGAATGGAGTGTGGCTATACTATATTAGACTCTGCTAGAAGTAAGCACTGTCCTATAGTTCTGAAATTGCATGAAATTAGGATGGGTGCATTCAGAATCATGCAGCTGGATGTATAGGAGCTTCTTACACAGGCTTGCTATTTCTATGATCTTACTTGTTTTTCCAATGGAATTGTGACTTTTTCTTGTCCCTTCAACAGTACTTTGCTCAGCTAGAGATGTGTGGGTTTTGGCCTGCCAGCATTTCTGATCTCAACTTCACATGTATCTTATGGAACATGATAAGCATTTTTTTTTTTTTTTTTTTTTTTTTTAGTTAAATTGCTATTCTGGTTTGGCTCCTGCAGCCTCTCAGTTAAAGGGGCTGGTCAGGCAGGGATTCACTTGAGTTGCTCCAGTTTGCAGCTGATAGGCAGGCTTAGAGACCCCTAAAGTTCTTCAGAGAGCTAGTTCCTGTTTCATGTCACTTAAGAACACCTTGATGTACTTAGTCTACAGAATCCTTTGGCCCCAGAGTAGCTGGATCAGTCAGGCTGAGGGGCTCAACAGACTCTAAGCTTCATTATCTACATGGACATTGCTAAGCATGCTGAAGTTATGGTAACTATCTTTTTTTAAAAAAATTAAATTAATTTATTTATTTTATATCCTGGCCCCACTTTCTCTTCTTTTCTCTCCTTCTACTCCCTCCCCCTCATCTCCCTCTGTGCCCCCCCATCCACTCCTCTATTTCTATTCAGAAAGGAGCATGCTTCCTAGGGGTATCAACAAAGCATGGCATATCAAATTGCAGGACAGTGGCTAATATGGGAATATCAAGCTCTTATATCAGAGGCGCTTTCCATTTACAAAGCACATTCGCATCCTTTTATCATAGTAATCTCATTAGTCTAGGCAATCCTGAGAGACAGACATCATCACCTACGTGTTAGATGCGATAAGATCCATGCATACAGAAATAAGTGAGCTGTCCCTAACAGTGTGGGAATCAGAGCAGAGCTGAGGCATTGCTCCAATCCGATATGCTTTCTGCTGTTTCTCTCTTTTTTTAATTAAGAAAAATTTTTTCGCCGGGCCGTGGTGGCGCACGCCTTTAGTCCCAGTACTTGGAGGCAGAGCCAGGCAGATCTCTGTGAGTTTGAGGCCAGCCTGGTCTCCAAAGTGAGTTCCAGGAAAGGCGCAAAACTACACAGAGAAACCCTGTCTCGAAAAACCAAAAAAAAAAAAAAAAAAAAAGAAAGAAAATTTGTTTTATTCATTTTACACACCAAAGATCCCCCTCCTCCCTTCTCCCATCCCACCCTCCCCCTACCAATTCCCTACCCCTCACTTCCCCCACAAGAAGGTAAGGGCCTCCTATGGGGGGCACATCCAGTAGAGGCAAGTCCAAGCCCTTCCCCCTGCTTCAAGGTGGCAAGAGGTGTCCATCATAGGTAGTGGGCTCCAAAAAGCCCGCTCATGCACCGGGGATGGATTCTGGCGGTAGGATCTGCTATTTCTTATAAGGCACCCATTGACCCTGACAAGGACTGATCTGCCCTTGTCATCAAAAGGCAGGACAACAAAGGTGCAGGTGACCAAAGCTGGCCAGCTAAGCCTAGGGTGGCCAGGGCTCAAACATGATTCTTTTCAACTATAAGGCCTACTGATCTTTCCATTTCATGAATGTGGCATGGTCCTCAAAGGCTTGAATGATAAGCTTTGCTTCCCAAACATTTTGACACATACCCATGTGAATCACAGTTTAATATATTTAGCAGCTAGGTGAACACAGACAGACAGACAGACACACACACACACACACACACACACACACACACAGAATGAAAGCTTTTGCAAATGACACACTCTTCTTTTCTACCCAAACCTCTCACCTGTAAAATATTCCCCAAAACCTGTTGCTGTGGTTTGCTAATCTGTGTAAGGATCATGACCGAAAGTTTCAAAGGCACCCTAACCCTTCAGCGTGCTAAACATTCATTTGTAATATTCATTGAAATTTTTTCTCTACTAGGTCAAAGAAACTACAAGTAGAATGTATACTTGATGGCAGCCTTGACAATGATTGGCTTGGATATCACAGCTCCAATGTTTTTTTTTTGTTTGTTTGTTTTTTTGTTTTGTTTTGTTTTTTTGTTTCTTCTGGCCTTGAGACAGTCAGACTCCTGGTCATCACCCAGGCTGGCCTGTGGGGCTGCTGGGTACTCCTGGAGGTTACCCCAGGGGAGCCTGTATAATGAGCCCATTCTTCACAGCTTACCTTTCCAGCCGACTGTGAGCAGGTAATAAAAATGGGAGCAAACAGGGAGAGTTTAGCGTGTTTTATTGCTGCGATTCGAGAGAAAATAATGTGATAATAAACAGGGCCAGTAATGGAAATTGCTTCTAAGAATAAAATTTATGTTATTATGAGTTACACACCGGCATCAGAAGGCATTCCATCTCAATTGAGAAGTGCCTGGCTGGTTGGTGCTGTTCGGAGGGCCTTCACGCCTGGCAGTCTGGTGCCTTGCTCTGCTTGCCAATTTGAACTTTTAGCCTCATTGCTTTCCTGGAGTGGCTGATCTTTGGAAATGGGGCAGCTTGAGCTGCACTGCATTTTAATTAGTATCTTTAATCTCCAGGACTGTGTGGAGAAGCATAGGCTCTTCCTTTGTGGAGTCTCATTAGGTCTGGATGAAGAAGCCCCTTTTTTTTAGTATATGATAAAGGAATTAACCCTGAGCATAGTTTAAATGGCCTGTGTGGAAGACATCTCCTTTTATATCTGCTAATTGCCCATCATGTCATTAGCACAGGCATAGAGTAAAATTAA
Organism: Peromyscus leucopus; assembly: GCF_004664715.2. Lineage (NCBI taxonomy): Eukaryota > Metazoa > Chordata > Mammalia > Rodentia > Cricetidae > Peromyscus > Peromyscus leucopus. The sequence goes on from NC_051081.1 coordinate 46,133,152, forward strand.
GGCTTGAGAGCTCAGCCCTGCTACTAATTAGAGAGAAAATGACAGAGAAATGTCCAACATGATAAGCTGAGAAGACTGTTGACAGCTAGTCCTTTGTGGGCTAAGAACAAATTGTCTTATAACCCTTTCTGTCCACATGACAACCTTTTACCTCCATAGTCTAACTTGGTACCTGGGGAAAAGGACAGACATACTCTCTTCTGCTGGGAATCTTTCAATTTCGATCTCCATCTATCAAAATCCTGCTCATCCCTGGCGTTCAGCCTTACTGTGTGTGATGTCCCTCCAGGAAAGCCACATCTGACCAAATGGCATCTTCCTTTCTCCAGCTGTCTGTCCCAATGGGCTGCTGAGACCTCTGCTAGAGAACACGGCACAGTGTTGTCTTGAACTGCTAAGTAAGCATCCCTGTGAGACTCTAAGCCTGTTCTTTCAGTCTCTGTCACTGTCTCTTATTCCTCTCTGTTTCCATGGTGAAGGGTGGCTGTGGGTACAACAGATGTCAGCTGTGTGCACGATGGAGCTGTCGATCTGAACCAAGTGAGGCCAGCTATAGGGTCTTTGTGGTATGTAAGGGGGCTGTAGCTAGGATCAGTCAGGAGAAACACTGAACATTCATGCTTTAAGAGAATATACTCTTAAACTTTTCTTCTCTCTCAACTTCCTTTGCCCATCCCAAGATGCCTTTATATTGGTTGGTTTATAATAGATATCAAACAACTTGGGGAAAAGCATAAAGCAATTTATTTAAAAAGAATTCCTTAGGATACCTGTAGATTTATCATTTGTTAAAGGGAGAGGGAAGCAAATTTTGTGTGTTGGTGAGAAAGGTTTGCTTGTTTTTTTTAACATAAAGAGTAGAATCTTGGCTGGGTGTTGGCACAGTAGGATAAGGGCATCTTCAGTGGTTTTTAATTGAGCAGCATTTTGATTTTATAACTGTCAATGCCGAGAATGCATAAATAAAGTGATACCGAATGGCTGAAGTCTGCTTTGGGCCATTTCTAAAATTATTGGAATTTCTATCCTCATCTCAAGACAAAATTCATTTAATAAATGTTTTAATAAAACTCAAGTCAGCAACATAAATAGCAATTTTCACCATCAAGCATCCCTTGCTGGAAAAAAAAAAACTACACAATTTGATACTTGCATAATTAGGAAAAATGGTAGGGAATTATTAAGAATCTTTACTTTCCATATTAAAACCATTATGTTTCTGTGAGAGCAGGAAAAGCTTTGAACGCACAGTATAAACATGGCAGCTCATAGTTAATAATAGTCTTGAGTCTAACCCAAGATGCTTCAGGCCCTGCAGCACCACATGTTCTGATATTGCCTGGCATCAAGGTGTGCATGGTGCATTGTACTCACACTCCCAAGGCTGTGCTGAATTTGCACAGGAGAAGCACCTCAGATTCAGGACACATCTGAGTTAACTTTTACTTCATGCACATTGGGAAACCCTTCACTGTTGCCACATTTCCACAGCCCCCACATTGGTCATGGCCACAGCTGAGAACCTGCACTCGAGAGTGTGTTTCCGGCACTGAGAATGTCTCCATTGAATGACCTTCTCCTTTCTTAGGCCTCGTTAACGAGCCGGAAAAAGCATGGAGGGCCCTCTTGGAGGCGTTACTGGGTTTTTGTGTGATGACAGCTCTTTCTTCTTTTTATTTGCATATATCTGTGTGTACGTGTTAGTGGGGGTGTGTGTCACCCAAATGTGTGAGCTGGTATACAGTGGTGCACGTATGGTATGTGTGCTTGTGTGTATAGGCAGGAGGTCAGCCTCAGGCGTCTCCCTCAGTTTCTCCCAAGCTTGTTTTTTTTGTTTTGTTTGTTTGTTGAGACAGGGTCTTTTATTTTTACCTGGAGCTCATCAGCCAATCCAGCTGTGCTGCTTATCCAGGGAGCACCTGGGATCCAGCTGTTTTCCATCGGCATCAAACTCCATCCTCACTCCTTCCGACCCTCCCTCCACTCTGAAGTTGGGATCATATGTATGTGCTATCATGCTCACTGATACTTTGCTAAGGTTTCTGGAAGTTGAACTTAGCCCTTCATGCTTGAGCAAGGGCACTTTATCAACTGACCCATCTTCCTGCCCTCCCAATAGCTTTCTCTTCTCATAGAAGAATCTTCTAAGAGCCGAGGGAAGAGAGTACCCTTCCTATTCAAAGACTGGGATTCTACAGTGTCCCTTCTTTTCTCACCCTAACAGGTACCTGCCTGTTTTAGCAATTGTTCCTATTAAGGATGGAAATACTAGGGCAGCATGTTCTGAGTTATATTTTCAAAAATTACTATGGCTTATTTGTAAGATGAATTCTCAGTGGCCCACAAATTTCATATATTTCATATATTGCCGCTTTCCCAAACCACTTTACCTAATACATTTTTTTTTCTGCTCCTTGGCTTATATTTCACTATACATAGTAATGGGCTTCATAAAGAGATTTTTATTCAAGTGTGTCATGTACTTTGAACACATTCAGCTCTGGTAAGCTTCCACTCCATCCACATCTCCACCTGCCTTTTTTCTCAGCCCCTTTTATGTTTTTCTGTGTACATACTGCATTTCTAGACAAACCCAGCTATTTTTAATCACACAAACTTCACAGAAGACTCCTTGCCTTGCTTTGTTTCCTATTCATCTAGAAACATCTTTATTAATAGTTGTTTTCTTCCTCTTTTTATTCTGATGTATTACCCAGTCTGCCACACAACCATGAAGTTTTACATGCACAGGGTACATGCTCAGCTCCTCGCTGTGTCCTTTTCTAAGAAAATTGAATGTAACTCAAGAGGAAGAAGGAGCAGATACCATTTCTTTGAATTGGTCACACGGACGAACATGTTATTTACTGATGTCCGATTTTATTTGCTGTTTTGAAGTAGCTAACATCTTTAGGAGCAAGAATAAACTCCCCTGGACCTTGAACACTATAAAATATAGAACATTCTCTCAGTAAATATAAGCTCCAACCCTTTCTGTAGCAATGTGTGGAAAGATGGTAAAGTTAGCTGCTTTTTTGTAGATTTCCTTTTTCGGAATATTCTTTTACTGCTCTCACCATACCTGCTCCCACACCAGTCGTTCTCTCTTCTCTCTCTCTCTCTCTGTCTCTCTCTCTCTCTCTCTCTCTCTCTTCCTCTCCTCTCCCTTCCCTCTCCTCTCCCTCTTTCCTCTCCCTCTCTCTCCTCTCCCTCTCTCCCTCTCCTCACTTGGTATAGTTAGAGGGCAGTGAAAGAAACCAAGGATGCGTCTATGTAGTGTTAGTTTCTTTCTGTGAAGTAAATGGGCTAGTCTAAAAATCTGTATTTCCACTGTATATTACTGGCTCCCTAACCAGGCTGATGAGTCCTTTTAGGGAATTGATTAAAATGCTTGGTTAAGATCACATTATGGATTGATACCCACTTCAACTAGGTTCCTCTGTTAGATCCTACCCATCAATAGCTCAAAGGAGATCTCATTTCAAAAGTAGGGTATTGCAAATGTCATTAGTTAACCTGTGATGAGTTCAGTTGAGGGGGAAGGTCCCTTAACTGGTATGACTGTGGTGCTTACAAGAAGAGGACATTGGGGTTCAGGCTCATATGCAAGGAAAATGTACTGTGATGAAGTTCATGAAGCTGAAGACGGTGGTGCCAGCGATAGTCAGCATTACTGGAAAACTGAGAGAGACTGGTGGGGTTTGGGCAGATTCTCCCTAATAAACTTCAACAGCCCTGGTGACACTTCCTCTAGAGCAGTGGTTTCTCAAACTTCCTAATGTTGTGACCTTTTATTAGTTTCTTCATGTTGTGGTGACCCCCCCAACAGTAAAATTATTTTTTATTGTGACATCATAGCTATAACTTGGCTACTGTTATGAACCATAATGTAAATATCTGTGTTTTCGATGGTCTTGGAGTGGGGGTCGTGATGTACAGATTGAGGATCAGTGACCTAAAGCTTCTAGCCTCAGAACTGTGATATGATTAATTAGCTGTTCAAGGTATTCATAGAAGTACCTTCCTTATCGGGATTTCAGTTATTTCAGTCAGTCATTGATCCAAAAAACTATTACATGAAAAATTCCAGAACTAAACAGTTCAGACTTTTAAATCCATGTTACAGGTTACAGTTCAGACTTAATTTCTATGTCATTCTGAGAAGCATGATGGAACATTTTACCATCCATCCCTGCCCTGCCAGAGTGTGAATCATCTCTGGCCAGTGTACCCAGGCTTTTTTATAGAGGTAGAAGATATCCTGGGTATCAGATCGTTGAGGCGTCACAGTTAAAATTGTTGATCTCTTTCTCTGCCTAACTCATAAATTAAATTTTATCTGATGGATGCATATATATGAAAAGTCACAGTATATGTAGAGTTTGGTACTAATCTTTGATTTCAGACATACAATGAGGGGCTTGGAACCTCAGTGTCCCAAGAACAGAGAGAGAGGGTGCAGTTTCTATAGTAGCTGCAGTGATGCTAGAAAAATAGTGTACAATGATGTCCAACTCCTGCTGAACACCATCTCTCGGTGAAGCCCTGGGAACTCATCTCTTCTGTAGTTTATTTGGCTTCTGAGGACAGGGTGGTGCTGGGAAGCAGACTTCTCTCGCCTTTCCCTCTGTCCTTCACCATCAAGCCTGGGCCTCCTGCTGACACACTCTGCGCTATTCCATTTGGTCTTGTGGGATGTATAGTCATGTCAGGGCCGCTGACCAACTCAGATAAAACGGGACTGTTTTGCTCATGACCGTAGATACGCGTTTCAAGTCCTCCAGACACATGCGTATAGATACTACCATCGTGCCGAACCATTTCACAGGCAGAAGAACCCACTGTGTTCCCGGCCCCTAGCTCTGTGCTGTCCACACATGAGTGCAGGGTTGCTCAAGACAAGAGTGCGTCTCATTTCAAAGACTTCCAACACCCTCTGAAAACGGTGGTATCTGGGGTTGCTAACTCACTAAAAAGAAACCACTGTTCTTTCTAAGATGTTATGATGCTTGATATTCTTTCCACCTACAGGTCCCCCTAGGCCCGTTTCTATTTCCTATAGAAGTCAGAAAGCAACGTGGAGAATTGTCTTTCTGGGCAGACCCAGTTACCAGTGTACAGACAGAAGCCAAAGGCTGGCGGGAGCTTTTTAATTTTTTCTCTCCCGGCCAGTTTGACCTTTGAGACTGGACGGCTTGTAGAATCGCCCCGGCTTTGCAATAGTTATCATGGCAGAGTCGTTTTTTATTAGAAGTCGGTGGCTGAGGAACCTTTAGCATCTTCAACTCACCCTTTGGGCTGGGATTTATCAGGCTTGTTCTGAGCCGAAAGGTGATTTTTTTTTTTTTCCTCCATCTGAAAGTTTGGCCAGATTCTGTTCAGCCATTTTTTATGCCTTTGAAGCATGACACACAGTTATCATGCTCTCAAAATTGTTTAGATGCTTTCCACCCACCTACAGCCACATAACAGGAGCAAATTTTTTTTTCCTTAAGTAAAAATTTTTCCGTGGCCTCCTCTGAGTACAAGAAGTGCTTCTTTCTCACAGTGGGACACCTGTCTTTGCCTGCAGTGCTCTAGGAGTGTGGGCTGTGCAATCGGACAGACTTCAGTTTGAATCTCACTTTTCTGAGCAGCCTTTGTGTGATCTGAGGTAAAGCATTTAACTTTGGAGAGCCTTGTTTGTATTCCTCGTTCATGAATGGAATCGCACTTCAAGTTTATGGCGAGGACTGGAGTTGATGCACACAACCCAGGGGATAAGGTATTGGTTACCCCTCACACCTGAATGCCTGGGAATTTTTTAAGATTAGATTTTATTATTGAAATTAAATCCAGGCTCACAGTAAAATTAGGTGAAAGGTACCGAGGTTTCTGATAGACTCTCTTCTGCTTCCACACATACTAGGTTTCTTTTTTTTTTTTTTTTTTAAATCAGTGTCTCCTCTAAAAGGGGAACTTCTGTTACAGTTGAGGAATCTATAGCACACATCACTCTCGTACATCTCATAGCTTCCAACAAATGTAAAATGACACACCTCTTTTGGTATAATATCTTACATTGTAACTTCATTGCCTTAAAAGCCTTCTCCTCTCTGCCTCTTCATTCTAACCCCAGCAACCGCCAATATTTGTACCGTCCCCAGGATTCAGATTTCCTAGAATAACATATATTTGGAATTTTACAACATGTAACTTTTCAATTGACTTCATTTTCTTAATTTATGTTTGGTCCATATCTTCCTGGATTGACAGCTCTTCCCTCTTTGTTGAATAACATATATTGCTTGGAGAGACTAAGTCTAATTACCTACTGAAGGACGTGCTGGTGGCTGCCGAATTTTGGCATAAAAATAAAGAAAATAAGCTGTTCTAAACATAAGCATACAGGTTTGTGCAAGCAAATACTCTCCAGCTTATTTTGGTAAATATGAAGCACAGTTGCTGGGTCTGAAGGGAGAAGTTTGCCCTGCTGTCTTCCAAATGCTTGTACCATTTTGCATCCCCACTGTGGTGAGTGAGCATTCTTTCTGCTCCCTGTTCTCACTGGCATTTGATGTTGTCAGTGTTCGTTCTGGACTTCATTTCCACCATTAGGTGTAAAGGATGTGTTATCTTTTCTAATGTTGCATTGAATTCATGGCATTTCATGGAGAGCAATATTTTATATGCTTGTTTGCCATCTGTATGCCTTGGGCAAAGCGACAATTAAAGTCTTTGGTTCATTTTGCCATCTCTTTCATTATTGTTGGGTATTAAATATTCTCTGTACTTTTGCATTTATCAGATATCCTTTTGCAAATTTTTTTTTCTTTCTGGTGGTTATCTCTTCAGTCTCTAGGAGGTCATTTTTTTTTTTAATAGAAGTTTTAATTTGAATAAAGTCCAGATTATCAGTTTTTTCTTTTATAAATCAGGATTTTGGTGTGACATCTAAAATTTCACTGCTATGCTATGGTCACTTAAATATTTCCTATTTTTCTCATTAGAATGAACTGAACAAAATGAAAACAAACTAAAATGCTTCCCTTCACCCAGACAAGAGAAATTTCATTTATAGAAACATAAGACTGAAAATTTCAATAATTTTAAATGCTGCAAGATTCCGGGGATTAAGAAGTAGCAGACCAAATAAACATGAACTTTAGAAGCATTATATTAAGATACACAAAAGATCACAACTAGCAGGATTTCATGTTTTTATATTTTATAAGTGGCAAAATTAGAGTGATAGAAATTAGGCCAGTGGGCATGGGGGCTATTTAGGGTAAAGGGGTTTAAAAATTCTTTTGTGAATGCTTATGTACCTACGTACTTCAAAAAGTACATTTTATTAGGTATGAATTTTATCTAATTTTTTTAAAGGGGTCTAGAGAGTTACATCATTGGTTAACATCAATTTTTGCACTTGCAGAGAACCCAGGTTTGATTCCCAGCATCGGCATGGTAGTTTATAATCACCCATATATCCCGTTTCATGGGATCTAACTCTCTTTGATGACCCCAAGGGAACCAAGCATGCATGTGGTGTGCATGTATACATGCAAGCAAAACATGTCAAATAAGATGAATAACATCTTTAAAAATAAACAAGTTAAAAAGAGACAGTATGATAGGTGCTCAGTGGTTGTTGATTTGTTGTTGTTGTTGATGATGATGATGATGATGATGATGATGGTGACTTAGCAGGAGGAAGGGAGCAGGTGTTGGACGACAGTCTCCAAAGGCTGTATTTTTGATGAGGACCAGCTTGAAACTCTTGAGTCGTTACATGATAGATAGCCATGAATCTGTAATTCGAAATGCGCTCATTAAAATGAATGAATCTGATATGCACTAAGTTCCAGATGTTCAGGTAAGCATGGAGAATGGAGTTTCCTGACTCTTTACATTGCTAATGAAGAGTAAATACCAGATGATTAAAGTGTTAACTCAGAGATGAACATAGGCCATGTGCTTGAGCCACACCATCCAAACCCTCTACCCTTTGAAGCTTCTAAGAAAACAATCAGAGAATCAGATGATCTTAGAAAACTCTTCAAAGTTTTTTTGTTTTGTTTTGTTTTTGTGGGTTTTTTTTTTTTTCAGAGCCTGGAAGAACAATGCTTCCTTATGCTCAGATTTGCAAAGCAGACATTGAGAACACGAGGTGTCTTGAGGGCCAAAGAAACATCACACGATGTAGAACCCCTAAAAGAAGCTCCACATGTTGGGGGCCCTTGATCCTGTGTCCCCTGGTGGTTGGAACTAGAGTGCACATGCTGTTGGCCTGGTTGTTTGGAATTATAATTCTTTGACACAGAATGGACCAAAGTGTTCCTCGGTCTTTTTCTAGTTGAATAATCTTTGACCTGTGAGTGAAATGTTCTGAACATTGATTTAATTATCCTACAAATGGAGGGTGGAGTTACCCCCCTCTGCAGAAGGATTTTTAAAAGTGGAGCTAAAAACCTTTGGGAAGTGTCTGGTGCATTATTTACAACCATCTGATGAGACAGATTTATTTACCACCAGTCCATTTTATTCATGGGAAACAGACATGGGGAGACTGGCAATTTGTCCAAGGGTGAAAAGGTCTAAGTCCTTTTCACCACTCAGCTCTGACACTCCTGGTGTGTGCGGTAAGCTTCCAGTAAGCAGTGAGAACTGGAGAAAGTTCAGTAACAGATTTCTCCTGTGGTGGGATTGACGTATCACAAATCACTAGCTGTCATGTCAAGCTCCGTGTGTATATTCATGTGCATTTGAGGGTGGCAAGATACACAAATAGAGAGTGTCCTTCCAAAGCTCTGAAGCAGGGGCACATAGCTTAGACGCTTCATTTGCTCTCTCCAAGATGTGACCTGGGACAGGTCATTTGTCACAGGAGTAAACTAAGTATGAATATATTCTTTATTCTCTCACCAGAAGGTTGTCAAGTTTAAATAAAACAATGGATATAATTATTATCAAGCGAACATATATGTATATGTATGAACTTCATAAATGGTTTCTTCATGGTAAAAACATGCAGATCCTCTCAAGAGAAGACCGCAGCCTATCAAGGCAAAGGGAAACCATATTTCTATCTTGGTCTTACAGTTTCCCTTTGATTGCTAGTGATTCATAGCTGTTGTCTTTACCTCTGCATGGGAGAAGAAAACTGGAAATTGTATTCCCTTCAAAATTGAGAATTTTTGCCTTAGCAACTGAACATTTCATACTTGGCAACTAAGGATCTACATCCATGTTCTGTTTGCAGGACAGTTCCTATTTGAGTTTGCTTAGTCATGACTGTGAAAGAAAAAAATAGGAGAACAATATAAAGGAGTAGGATTATTTTGGCTCATGGTATTGGAGGGCTCTGCACATGGGTTCTTGGTGCTATATAGTTGGGCAGAATATCATGACAGCGACAGCCTATGAGGGAGGTAATTCTCTACATCATAGCAATCAAGAAGAAGAAAAAGAAAAATATAACAAGTATCCTGGCAAGATTTAGCCTGATTCATTTCTAAATAATCCCTGCACAATCCAATGAAGTCAGAGCCCAATATGCACTCAGGCCAAGCTTCTGGAGTACCTTGTGCCTCCTCCTTGCTGCAGCATTACAGTCATGGCAGCTCAGATGTCTTGGTTATTTATCTATTGCTGTGATAAAACGCCACAACTAAGGCAACTTATAAAAAAACAAAACAAAACATTTAATCTGGGGTTTACAGGTTCAGAGGGTCAGAGTCTATGATGACAGAGCAAAGGCATGGTGGTTAGAGTAGCTGGGAGCTTATAGCTTGATTTGCAAGTAAGAGAGGGATACTGGGAATTGAGTGAGTCTATTGAAACCTCAAAGCCAACCCCCCCAAGTGCCATATCTCCTCCCAGCAAGGCCCCACTTAGTAATTCTTCCCAAAGAGTTCTACAAACTGTGGATGAAGTATTCAAACACTTGAGCCTATGAGGGCCGATTCTCATTCGAAATACCAAAGGAGCCTTTCTGTCTCGGTCTCTCCATATGCAGCAACCTGCAATGCATCCTTCTCTCAGATTCATTCACCTAGGTTATATGAAACGATCCTTCTTAAGCAACAGAAGGGAAGCAAACCTTCATAAACTTGGCATTTAGGATAATCCTAGAAGTTATCTGAGAAAGCAGTGGGACAAAGTGGGAAGAGTCCAGCTCATCATCTGGCTCCACTAGATTTCCAGTGTGTGTGGGGTCAATCACACCCAATCTCCAGGACTCAGCTTTCTTGTTTGTAGAGTGGTGGTGATGATCTTTGATCAACTTTTAGAATGTCAGATCAGAAAAATGAGAAATCATTTCTGTAAGGACATGGAATTTTACACAGTAAGTTGACAACCCTTTAATATCCCAAAGGAAGTCTTTGTGTCCCCCAAACATCTCTACCCAGTTTGCTTCTTATACTCTGAGTCCCTTTCCTATTGTTCAGGAAGAAGTTAAGATCTGATGACAGCTTTGCCTCCCTGACACTGGGCATAAAAGTTGGGGATCCCTGAGGAAGATTATCCTCAAGTTAAGATATGAAAGTGGACGGCATGGTCTGGTACAGAGGAGGGATGTTACTTCCTGCATATTGGATTTGAATGTTCTTTAACAGCAACAAAATCCCACATTCATCTATTACCCAGAACACACCTCTTTCTTTCAAGAAGGATTAGAACTTGTAGAGGACAGAAATGATGTTTCATCTGTTCCTGGGTTTCCAGCTCTTAGCACAGCACCATACACAGAGTAGGGACTTCATAACGTCGTCTGAACTGACTTGAACCCAAGGGAAGCACTAAAATATCCAGAGGACTGTTAGACTCCACAATAGCCAAAGCCCTGTGAAGTCTGGAGTAGAGGTCACTCCTGAAAGCCAGTGCCTGTGCCCAGCAGGAGGTAGGAGGCAGCTCATTCTCTCTGACAAATAGATGGAGACTATTTGCCTGTACCCTGGGGGTTTAATCTTTTCTTTAGAATCTCGAAAGCCCATGGCATTGAGTGCTGAAACACATCACTGAGCAGTTGTCCTTAGTGCTCACGTTCCCTTCCATTTCTTTTCAAGAGAGACTCCTATGATGGGTACTGACATTATTCCATGAATCTTAGGGACATCTGCTTCAGGCTCTTAGAAATGGTTTTCACCTGCTTGGATCTACCAAGAAATTGAAGTTTACTCTATTTTCTATACTCTGCATGTCCTCATGTTTCGGGAAGGTGCCTTCTTTCTGAGTTGACCTTAGAAGAATTTAAAAATCAACAATCAAGACAACAGCTATGAAGTAGATTGCTTGGAAAGGCTGATGTAATCGAAGTAGAGCAAGAATGAGCCAGAGGTTCAAGGCATGTGAGGTCAGGAGCAAGTGGGGACAGGGAGGCCTATGGAGTAAGAGGCTCATATATGCAGCAGGTCTTGCACAGTGTTGAGTGTTATGCAAATGTTACAATCTTGAGATTGGGACATTACAGGGAGTTTACCTTCTGTGTTGTCTTGTCAGCCCCATTTCTTGCCCTTCTACACCCCTGCTCCACTGTCTTTAACTGCACAGTTTCCTAAAGGTGGGTCTTCAGCTACAGTGGACATCTATGCCACCCATTTACAGCTCCTCCCTGAAGGTTTTTCTTTTTCTTAGAACACATGGGGTTTCTTAATTAACCATTTGATTTGATGGCAAGTCCTAAAATTGAGATTTCAGGTAGAAAATCGATGTGGCCAAAATCGATTCTTCAAAAGATGACTCTGATGTCTTGGGTAGGAAATGTGTCTACAACAGGGAACAACCTAGGCAGGGAGACGAGGTGGAAACCGCTAGAGTAGTCCAGGGGAGAAGAGGGAGGTTCACATGAGGATATAAATAAAGCAAATGGTTGAGAGAATGGTTCTTGGTGAGGGAAGGGACAAAGCACCCCCCCCCCAAGGGGAATGCCTGCATGCTTTAAGAAGGCTTCTGCCATGATACATAAAGCAGAAGGTGATGAATGGGGCAGGAATCTTTCAGGTTTTCTATTGGTGACTCACCTGGCTTGAAAAGTCCTCAAAGGCCAAGACAAAGTCCATGGTTGAGTTAAGGTCCATGTTGAGCCAGGTACAAAACACATGCATTGAGAATGACTGGGCCTCACATCTCTGTCACCCTCTCTGGATTCTCCTGCAAGTCCAAAGTAGATAGATAACTTGCCATTCTCCTTGACTAGGCATGGGGTGCCAGCACATCTTGCCCCAAAGCCTTTGCTCCCTAGATGCTCTTAGCATCTCCTGTCAAATTCCTGCCTGTTTCTCCATACTCAGCTCAGATGTCTACTCCTCACAAAGCTGATAATACTTTCCATCACAGTGAAGAGCTGCATTTGTAGGGGAAGTTAGACATTTTCACCTGCCTGTGATCTCAGCAAGTTTCTTCAACCACCAATAGTTATGCACAGCTCTTTCATGACTTAGCTACAAAAGCAGAATGGGAAATCATACATGGAACATGGAACACAAAGCCTGCTTGTAGCTGACAGAGGATAAAGTCAACATTACTCAGTAATTATATTTGTACCCTTCTCCATAGCCCCAACATGACAGAGCACTGATTCACAGCAGATGCTCAGAGTTGTTCTTCAAGAGAAGAGACCTTCTCCACAAACCAGAAAATGTTACAGTTGTGGAGGATCATTCTTGAAACTCCTTTTTGCTAAGAAAAACTGGAGGTCTTGAGAGGGTGGCAGAGGTACCCAGGAGACCTGGGGACAAAAGACCTAATATAGCAAAGTGTGTGTGGGGCACTTGTGAGTGAGGGTGTCTATGATGCTATATTGTGTATTTGCACATGTACAAGTGTGTGGCTATGAGTATTCAGTATGCTGAGTGTGAATGTGTGCAATCACAGGTGTATGTGTGGGGGATAGAGGAGACAGAGCATCTAATAAATGTTCTGCAGCTCAGCACACACATACTTGCCCCAACTCCTGTCTTCCTCTCTGGGTGGAATCTTTTGGGAAGGCAAATACAAAATGCTCAGAAAATGCCTCCATTCTGGAGCTGATGCAGGACAAATTCAGCCATTAAAGCCTGGTATGGACAGTAGGAATCTACCTGGCCTCCCACCCAAGTTGGCTCTAGACTTGATACTTCTGACTCCTTCTGGAAATGGCTTTGGTGATTTGCTGTTGGAGCACGATTATCCATCTTGGTGCCAACCCAGCATTTCAGAGCTCTGGTATGGTTCTGACCTACCACCTCTGTACTCTGGCTCTGTCTATTGACATTGTGAAACATTCTTTGTTTTCTCCATCTTTGACTCCTCCCAGTTATCACTACCTTTAGAAAGTATTCTTAGAAATGCTGCTTTAGTTTTCTTGGCTGTAGCATTTATTTTATTATTTAATATGACTTTTTAAAGCTATTGTATGGGAGTAGATTTCCCTACAGTATTTTCATAGGTCCTTTAAGTTGACCCTGGCTTCCCATCCTTTCCTCCATTCTCCTCCAACTACCTGACCACCCTCCCCACTCTTCCCTTTCCACTGGAATAGTCCCCTTCAATTTTCATGTTACATACGTTACCCTCACCAACCCTCCATTAACACTCCATTTTTCTCCTATCATGGGTCCCCTTCTAGTTTTCTAGTCTCTGTTTGCATTCACTCGCACATAAGTGTACACACACACACACACACACACACACACACACACACACACACACACACGTAGGTAGGATCTACATGTAAGAGAAAATGTACAGGATTTGTATTTCTGAGTTTGAATTACCTCATTTAATAAATTTTCCAGTTCCATCCAGTTTCCTCCAAATTAAATTTTTCTTATGGCTGAAGGAAATTCCAATGTGTATGAACACCACATTTTCATTACCTGTTCATCTGTCGATGGAATCCAGACTGATTAATTTTTGAAAAAAAAATGAAATGATTTCCAAAGTTTCCTCCTGTTCTGGAGGATCTGGGTTATGTCATCTCTTCCTTAAAAATCTTTTATAACAGAGTTCCTTCTAGGAACAGGCCAGATGACACAGCTATGGAAGATGACCCAGGTCAACATTTGACACTGGAGGCGGCTCTGCTGCATTCTGCGGATTTCTGCCACCCTCATCCCTTGCCAGGCAGGGCTGCATGCTTTCTGCTGGTTGTTTATAAGTGATTTTTCAACAGAGCCCACAGTACCGGCTTCAGTCATTCACAGTGAAGAAATGCTGCTTTTTGAGAATCAGACTTTAACCTTTACCCAAAAACAAGCCAAGGGAAGAGGGATGGTTCTGAAATTGCTTCCCTGCCCTGTAAGAACGGCCAGTGACACAGAATCAAAACAAGCTCTCTACGTGATACAATGTGGAAAATATTTCCTTCTATCTTCAGAGTTCAACCTGCCAGCAAGCCAAGGGGATATACCCAGCTTCATCATCTGTGAGGTCTGGGTCCATTGATTCAACCAGTTACAGATCAAAAGTATTTGTGAAACATGACTGTAGCAAACATGCACAAACTTTTTTTTCTTGTCATTATTTCCTGAGAAATTCAGTATGGTTTGGGTTTTGATAATATTTACATTATGTCTGAAGTTACCTAGAGATTATCTAAAGTTCAGGAGGGGTACAAAGATGACTTTGGTGGTTAAGAGTGTGGACTGTTCTTGTAGAGGACTCAGTTCATTTCCTAGCATCTGCAGCAGGAATCTTAAAGGGTCTTATTAATAAAACAAACCCAGAGCCAGGTATTGGGATGAATGCTGGAAGATCAGAGAAGCAGAACAGGCCACCGCTAACCTCACCTTGCCAACTTCTCAGCTGATCCTGTTTCCTCAGACTGGAAGCCTCTGTGTCCTCATCTGAGTGGCACTCAGCTGAACTGTGCTGTTCAAAAGCCTAAAAGCTTAACCATCTCTAGTTCATGGTTTTCATGCCTTATATAGCTTTCTGCTTCCTGCCATCATCCTGGGATTAAAAGCGTGAGTCACCATGCCTGGCTGTTTCCAGTATGGCTTTGAACTCACAGAGACCCAGCTCTCTGCCTCCCAAGTGATAGGATTAAAGGTGCGTGTGCCACCATTTTCTGGCCTCTATGTCTATCTAGTGCATCTTCTGTCCTCTGACCCCAGCTAAGTTTATTAGGATGCACAATATATTGGGGGACACAATATATCACCACAAGCATCCACATCAGGTGGTTCATAACTGCCCATAACTCTATCTCCAGGGGATCTCATGACTTTGGCTTTCAGGGGCACCTTCACTCTCCTGTACAACTATCAAAACGCACACATACATTCACGTTCATATTTTTTAAAATGAAGTACATAGAAAGAGTTGTGCAGGCCACCACATGATTTTATGGAAGCTACCGGAGCATTTTTAGATTGTTGTATTTGTGACCTTGGAACCCATTCTTTCAGATACTGAAGGGCGATTATAGTTCAGGGACAATAGATTTATGTTTTATGCCTGCCTAGTAGAGTTTTCTTGAAGCAAACACCTCAGATATTGCTGAGAATAGGAAAATACAGTGGGGAGGGTTATCTGAGAGCTGAGTTGGTATTCAAAGTCACTATTCATTCTAGGGGCCAGATCTTGTGAAGATTTTATTTCCCCAAGTGACAAACATTTCCTATTCATGTCAAGTTCAGAGAAGTGGTAGACATTCCAGTTTCTACACGGGGATCTTGCCACTAGCCCGTGACCAGTTGGTATCTCCTCTGCATCCTTCCTTTTACAAGGCCTCCATGAAGCCTAGAGAGTAGTCTGAACTTCTACTCCAAGAATGAACTCTGATTTGCCTAAGCTGGATCCAGTTAATGTAATGCTCCAATTGTCATTGTTGTGGGCAATCAATATTTGCCTATATTCTGGGCATGGGGACAATGATGAACGGACATTAGAAAAATCAGTGGCTAATTCCAAGCTAGCAGAAGACAGAGAGAGGTGGTTTATGCCCTCCTCTGACCTCTGTCCCTGGTCTGAAGCAACAGTGAGGAAGTGGAGGCACCATACCACCTGCAGTCAGAGGAACAGCTACGATGGACTGGATCAGACGCTGTGAAGAGTGACAGCCCTACACAATTGCCCAAATGTTGGTTCCCAAAGAGCTCTGTCTTTGGGACTCCCAATGTAATTATGATACCAACTACATTATCAGTGCTAGCAAAGTCTCCGGAGAAAGCCAGAATCAATCTTTGTCATTTTGCTTTTATTTCTTCAGCAAGTGCAAATGCAGAAATCAACTGGGCATAACTTAGAATTTGACATGCACTTTTTTTGCTTTTGTGGATATCATTGAAATCAGCTCAATTAAGTCATCTAGTCATCAATATTAAATTCAATTCATTGATTCATGGAGAGAGGATCTAAAACCCTCCACATCCCTTCAACAATCTCCAGCATCTCACTGCATTTAGTTATCAATTTCCCTCTCATGTTTCTGGGCCCTTTGCTCTCTCCTGGTGTTTTGATTTCAGCAAATGAGTACGTATCTTTATCTTTGCTTATATATCAAGTACAGTTTTCTTGTAACCACAGTCCTTTCTAATCTGTGTTTCAATTCCCTTCTTTCCAATTCCACTTAAAACTACTGTGAAACTTTACACGATTCTCAGCCTTCAGTCTGAGTTATGCACATTCACTATGAGACTGTCCAATCCAGTTCTCAAAACAGTTCTCACGAGAGGCAACCATGACCCCCTCATGGCCATATTCATGGGCCATTCAAGTTGCTAAAGACATGGAGATGGCAGTAGTTATCTCGGGCACATTTCAAAACCTTTTCCAGAGAAGATTTGAGAAGGTTCCAGAAGGAACTGAATTCTGTGACTCTACCAAAAACACTTGAATGAGAGATGCTGTTGGCTTGTGTCTGATGTCTGATATATTCCCCAAAGGTTTGTGTGTCAAAGCCTTAGACCTCAGTGTTCCTGGAAGATGATGGGATTTTTTTTTTTTTTTTTTGGTTTTTCAAGACAGGGTTTCTCTGTGTAGCTTTGCACCTTTCCTGGAACTCACTTTGTAGCCCAGGTTGGCCTGGAACTCTCAGAGATTGTGATGTTCATTCTTATCATAGTCAAACCATAAAGTTTGCAATAACCATGGGATGAGTATAAGTAGGGAAAGGAGAGCTTCTAGAAATGCTCATTACAAAGGAATTAGTGTTCAGTTTGCTCCTGTGTAAATACCTTCTGCTGAATTTCCCGTAAGACTAACCCCACTTATTTAATATTCTAAAATGTTCCCTTGAAGTCAAAGTCACATGTAATTATACAGAATCCCAATAGAAGACAAGAAAGACATGCTTCTAAAACAGGAGCCCTGCAAACAGAACAGGGGTCACACCTCCTAGTTATTTTATAACCTGGTGTTAGCTGTTTCCTCCAAGATAAAGATTTTAATAATTAAGGGTATTACTGAAAGCATAAAGTGCTGCCAATTAATGTAATATATAATCCCCATAGTTTGCCACATTTCATGGTACTGTTACAGCAATAATGCCGCTTAATAATACTTAAGCCTTCAACAATGTCAGCAGTACCTACATCTGCCTGAAAATTTGTAAAATATTCTCTTTTCAAATATCTGAAATGAGATTTGGGTAGTAATGTTTGTATCCTGAAATGTCCCCTGACATCAGTAAGATGAGTCTTTCCAGGAATTAAGGGTGTCCCAGAATGGAGCTAAAATGAGTCCCCAGGGATGTGTTCACTGAGGAAATGAGCAGGAGTTCTAGCTTTCTACTCTGAGGGAGGTACTAGAGCAAATCTGAACATTTTCCAAAGGAGATGCAGGGAGGAGGGAACAAACCATATAAGGGAAACCATATTCCTTCTTTGACAGAATTAGTTCACTGGATCCATATGCCAACCACGTGAGTTAGGTATGAGCTCTGCATTGTACATGTAATGCAACAATGCATGAACCAAACACAGGAATGGTATTGCCATCTAGGTCTGTACCACTCTTAAAGATACTAGGGATTAGGAAAAACTACCATGCAAACTAACATTCATTTGATCCCACTCAAAAGGAGGACTCAAAATATCCCAAACATTTCTAGCATATACAACCTGAACCCACACATAATACAAGCATTCACACATAGCTCTAGCATCCAGAAAGTCTGGCCCAAGTTAAAGATACCTCACCTTAATGGGGCTTTGTTTTTTCTATGCATTTTGGATAAGAAATTTCAGCTGAGCACAGTGGCATATGCCTGCAATCCCAACACTGCAGTAGCAGAAGGTACATGAAAAATTCCAGGCTAGCCTGGTCTATAGTGAGTTCCAGGCCTTATAGTGAGACCCTGTTTCAAAAGAGAGGTAGTTACACTGATGGATGATGATGATGATGATGATGATGAATGATAGATAGATAGCTAATACAGTTTTGTAAATAAAAAGATAAGTTTTTAATAGAAGAAATCCAAATTTCCAGAGAGTTACAATTCTCAGTAATTAATTCTATAAGATGTGCCTAGCAAAAACTATCATAGGGAAGCCACCCACCATGTAGTTGGAGTGGCCCCTCTGACCTTAAGAGATTCAGACTTTAGACTGAGCAGTCAGGAGACGTCACACAAACCAAGACTTATTTTCTGAAACAGCAACATTTGGTGCCCTGGGCTCCTAACTCTATTGCATTTGGCTGGAGGGTTATATAAATTTAGATTGCTAAATTTATATTGAATAGACAGTTCAGGTTGTAATGAAATGCTTTGGGTGAGTATAATTTTCTTTTCAAAAGCAAGTGACAAAGAATTGCCAAGGTTTCAAGGGGATAATAACATACTTTATATTTAGCTAGTGACAGCCCTCCAAGAAACTCCAGTTTCTTGGACAAACATTTTGGAGACACAGATCTTCATGATGCCCTTGAAAGGAAAGTGGTAGCATTTAGTTCCTCTTTGTGATGTGATGTTTAGGGGGAATATTCCCTATTGGATGCATCTAAGAAGAATGGAAGGACTCGGAAGAGTGGAGATTTCCCAACATCTGGACATGGGTGTCTCATGGATTTGTGGGGTTATATCATCATCATTATTAATGGTATTGTATTCATCATTGTTCACATTGACCTCTGAATTGTGATTAACTTGGAAAAGCTAAATCCTGTCTGTCCTTAGAAACTTCCATCTGATATATTTGTATACCACTTATATTTAAAGAACTGTTGCGGGGGGAGGTTACTTGATTCCAGGGACTTCGGCAACAAAATGCCACAAACTTGGAGCCTTTATATGACGGAAATGTATATTTGCAAGGCTGCAGAATAGGATCTCTTCCTGCCCTTTTCAACTTGCATTAGCTATCAGTGGCCCTCAACTCTCCTTGTAGCTGAATCACTCTGGCCTTTGCTTTCATCTTCACATGTCAATTCTCTATACCGCTGTATCTCATGTCATGTGTTTGTGCATGTACATATCTATGCATGAGTGTCTGTGTGCATGTATGTATTTGTGTACACTTGCATGTGATGGCCAGAGGCCTCTGGTGTCATTCCTTAGGTGCTATCAACATTGCTTTCTGAGACAGGGTACCTCAATGTCTTGAAACTTGCCAGGAAGGATAGTGAGCCCCAAGAATTCACCTGTCTCTGCCTCCCTCATGCTGGAATTATAAGCACAAGCCTTCATACCTGGTCTTTTTATGTGGGTTCTGTGGATGGAACTTGGATCTTCATGCTTGTGCAACGAACACATTAATGAGCAAGCCATTTTCCCAACTCCCTGTGCTATGTCTTAATGTCCCTCTTTTCTCACATGGAAACCAGCTCTTGTAGCAAATCCATGTTGACTCAATATGACATCATCTTGCTTTATTTCATTTTGGTCTTGGTTATACTACCAAATATGATCACCTATACAGATATTGGAAGTTGGAACATCAACATGTTATTTTAGGAACACTGTTCTGTACTTTAGAGACTCTTTGATTTATTGATGCTCATATATTTCTGGCTCTCTATTGAGATACTTTGAAGGAGACATAGATTGCAATAAATGACACAAACTTGAACTCTCATGTGTGATAACGAAAGACTCCAGTTCCTATGGGAGGAATGTTTGTCCTGGCAATGGCTTCAGGGATGATATGATGCTTTGACAGAGGAAAGATTAAAAACAAGATTCTCAAAAAAAAAAAAAAACAAAACAAAAACAAAAAAAAACAAAAAAAAAAAAACAAAAACAAAGGCTAGCAGAGGAAGAGGGAGAGGAAAAGGGCCGACAGAGTGAGCTGCAGTGAAAAGAAGGTCCAGTTGCTGTAACCTGATTCCTCATCCCCACCACTGACAAGATGAAAAACAATATTTGAGATGAGCATCATGGCCTCATCTCTTCTCCTTAAATACCAACAAACTAATCCTGTAGCAAGTCAGATGAGCCATAGCTTTAAGTCTCAAAGCTACTACTCTGGACTCTGTTAAATTGCCTCAAGAGAATGCCTATTTAAGAGGGTATCCTTTCCTTTTATCGAGGGACCATATAAGAAATGACCAAATAAAGCATGTTTCTATATCATCTATAAAAGTGTGGCCAAAGACGGTTTCCCTTCCACTCTTCCATGTCCCTTACATAAAAGATCTTTGCAATGATTGCCTCTTAAAAGTAGATGACAGTGAAAAGTCTATCTTTCCTCTCAGTCTGGCTTTCTGGTAAGCACTAACATTCTTTTTTTTTTCTTTTTTCTTTTCTTTTCTTTTTTTTTTTTTTTTTTTTGGTTTTTCGAGACAGGGTGTCTCTGTGTAGCTTTGCGCCTTTCCTGGAACTCACTTGGTAGCCC
This sequence comes from Peromyscus leucopus, assembly GCF_004664715.2. NCBI lineage: Eukaryota > Metazoa > Chordata > Mammalia > Rodentia > Cricetidae > Peromyscus > Peromyscus leucopus. Next base: position 46,153,890 of record NC_051081.1, read on the forward strand.
AGACTGGCCTCGAACTCACAAAGATCTGCCTGCCTCTGCCTCCTGAGTGCTGGGATTAAAGGCGTGCGCCGCCGCCGCCGCCGCCGCCGCCGCCGCCGCCGCCGCCGCCGCCGCCGCCGCCGCCACCACCACCACCAGCCGGCTTAACACTAACATTCTTAGTGTTTTATGGTTGTTTTCTGATTTTCTTCCTTTGCTGTCCAAAAAAGCAATGTGATTGGTTTTCTATTTTCCTACCAGACATTATTCTAGATGTTTTCATATTTCAACCTACCTGTCAAAAAAGGAGAGTCTTCTTACAAGGACAGGGTCTGGGTGGAGGCAGGCAGGTGGCATATGGCAGCACTACTCTCGGGGCACTGAATTTGAACCCAGCAGTTAGATTGGTCTCAAGCTCAGACACATTGGTATAATGGCAAATCTTCTGTGTTATGAATATGACTGTGGTGGTGAACAGAAATGCCCTTACCTGTATTGTATGGTAAGTACTATCCATCTTTTTAGCATATTCATAGTTATGAGAATTACAAAAAGATTTTGAAATAAATATATAAATAATGAATAGAAGAATGAATGGGCCACATGGCCATGGTATCTCATACCTGTAATCCTAACCCCTGAGGAGCTGCAGCAGTGGCATTGCTGTGAGTTTCAGCGCAGCGTTGGCTATATAGGATAGCCTTGGCTATATGGTAAGACACTAATCTCAAAGAACAACACAACGAAATAATGAGTAGGCAATCGAGATTTTGGTCATATACTCTTGTGACATTGCTTGCCAAGAAACCAATATTTTGACAGTTAATCTCCCAAGTTTCTCATGTTCAACATGTCCTCAGAGAGCAGCAGGGAAATTAGCATTTCAGAAAGCGCCCTCATTATTGTAGAGTCTTGAGGAAACACCTGACCAGAGGCTAGCTCTAAAAAAGCAGCCTGATGTCTGAGGTGTGATGTAAATCAATTATCTGTTCACACGCCATCCTTCACTGTGTAGAGCAGTTCTTCTCAATGTGTGGGTTATGACGCCTTTGAGGCTCGATCGTCCCTTTCACAAATGTCACATATCAGATATCCTGCATATCAGACATTTACAGTATGATTCACAACAGTAGCAAAATTGTAGTTATGAATAGCAATGAGAATAATTTTATGGTTAAGGGTCACCACAGCATGAGGAACTGTATTAGAGGGTCACCTTAGGAAGGTTGAGAACCACTTGTGTAGAGGAAGTTTGTATCCATGTCATTGAGTGTGTACATGTGATGGTGCACACTCATTGTGAAGTATCTTCAGGGATTACTAGCTATAAATAACTTACCTCCATCTCAACTGACACATAATATAGAAGTAAAATTTATTCTACCTGGAAGATGAAGTACACGTCAAGATCTTATGGGTGTGAAAGAATGCAACTTGAATGGAATTCTTTATACAAGGTCAGTGAACCATTAAGGATTGCTGAAGGAAAGAAAACAACCAACATATTCATAACTGAATAAATGAACATGTACTGGAATATATCTATTCATTCCAATATAGTTTTTTTGAGCACATAGTAGGCATTGGCCATTGTGTTAACTATTGGGGTACAAGAGTAACCATAAATCAATGGAATAGCAACTAATCTTGTGTAATTACTGTATTAATAAGACATGATTGAATAATTAAATAAGTTACAATTCCTAGTCACTCTATAAATAAGAATATATGCTAATAGCAGCTCCCATGAGGAAAATGACCTACAAAGTGAATTTGAGCTTAACCTTATCAGAAGGGTAGTTCATCCACATACTTCTGAAGGCTCATTGTCATTGCAAAGCATGCCAGCGGGGAAAGCAGCCTACTGCATGCCTTTCATTACTCACGGAGGAGAGGCTGACACCAGAAAAGCCACATCACATCAGAAGCATTGCCCAATACTTCTAAGCTCCCTTCATTTTATTCTCCAAATTTCTGCCACTCTCTAAATATTATTTCTATCATCAATATCTCCATCATCTGTCTATGTAAATATATTCAATGAATATACCACTTATTTGATGATACATTATTTAGCTTTCTCACTAGAAGGTACTTTCCATGAAGACATGTTTTGTTGTCTTTATGTATTCCCTGTAATTCTGTCAGCTACAGGAGTGGTTGGCACATACATGATGTGCAGCGATGTTTATTGAATGCATAAAAATACAAGACCTGGCTTGTAGTGTTGTCTCTCTGCCTGTGTCATAACTTTGCTGAGATGCCAGTGTGATACCTTGCATTCCATTCTTGGTTATCTGGTTGTCCCAGTGCAGTTAGAATGGAGGCTTACGAAAGTACATCACCTGGGTGGTACTGCAGGCATCCCCTTTGAGACCAGAAGCCAGATTAGCCAGATATCTGTTGGTTCTAAGAAAGTGGAGACACCATTGTTAAGTCAGTAAAAAATACAACGCAGCAGGAGAATGCTCATAGAAGGTTATTTCTAGAGTAACTTAAGCGGCTAAATGCCAGATCCAGCTCTGTCTTTACCTCTGGTATGGAGGCATCCACTGACTATGTTTAGGTTCTTAGACTTGCCAGTTAGTATTTGAGCATACTTGGAGGCATTCTTTAATTGCAAGATGCCAAAAGTCACAAAGTAAATGAAGATACTAAACATAAATACTTAAAAAAATTGTGGTTGAATGAATGAATTAATTCCTCAAATTTATTTCCCTACAGACTTAGGGATGGCTAAGGAAGGTGAAGGGAAGGGTGGTGTGGTGGTCAATGTTGATTGGCAGCATGATAGAATCTGGAATCAAGAGGAAAAGGGACATCTAGGCATGCCTGTGGAGGGTGGTTGTGATTACATTAACTGGGGAGGGAAGACCCACCTGCTAGCTGGGATCTTGAATGGTATAAACACAGGGAACTGAGTGGCATGCATCCTTTCATCCCTCAATGTTTCCTCACTATAGATGTGATCTGAGCAGCCACTTCAAGCTCTTGCCACTTTGACTTTCTCATCTGAACTCTTGAATAAACCCTTCCTCTTTTTAAGTATTTTATTTTACCACTGGGAGAAGAAACTAAGACAGGCAAAGATTGGATTCTCATGGCCACTGATGGTGTTTGTAGGCTCAGACATCAGCCCCAAAGAGTCACCGTTGCTTCCAGGCTCTGCCCCTTAGCATGCTATCTACATGCTCACAGGATATGAGGACAAACTCCATGTGTTTGTCATAGAATGTCTGACGCTGCCTTCTGTAGGCACCCAACTCCACCTAAACATCCCAAGGTGGTTTCTCTCCTAAATTAAGCAGAACATGGCACTGAGAATAGAATTAGGGATACAAATAGCTCTGGACTTTGATGTCTGAGCCTCAGCTTTATCGCCTGTGGAAGGAGAATTATATTTATTGCATAGGTTACTACATAGTAAGAAGGAAGGACTATTTACAAAGTATATACTTATTGCCCGGGAGATAGCAGACCATCTAAAATAAGTCTTAGTTAGTCACTTTGGGAATTTGAAATAACAGTTATTTTCAATGGTCAGCTTTGGATTGCCTTTCCTTCATTGGTGAATCCAATTACTCTGGTACTGCCCAACTTGAATTAAATCAACCCACCTGCTGATCCTTGACATTTTACAAGGGCTAAGGGCAGATAAGATTATCACCACAGTAACATAGTATCATAATTTAGAGAGAATATTAGAAAAAATAAATAAACCATTCAGTTCCTACATAAGGATTTTATGTAAGATTATGTTTCTAAGATTGCATTTGCAATAATGAAAAAATCTACATATTTGCCAGTGAGAGGCCACAGTGAAGAGCTGGCAGTCTAGAGGAAGAAACACAGAGACCTTGCAACAAAACTTCAAGTTTTATTTCTATCTGTCTCTGTCAAAAGCCTATAAACCATCTTCCATTGAAATTTAGTACAACAAGTAAATGGCCCCTGTGAATGGAAATGGCCTCCATATGGTCATATGTCTGAATACTTGGTACCCAGTTAGTGGAACTTTTTGAGAAAGATTAGGAGATGTGTTCTTGTTGGAGGAACTTGGCAGTAGGGGTGGGCATTGAGTTTTCAGTAGACTCCCAGTGTTCTCTCTCTCTCTCTCTCTCTCTCTCTCTCTCTCTCTCTCTCTCTCTCTCTCTCTCTCTCCTCTCTCTCTCTCTCTCTCTCTCTCTCTTCTCTCTCTCTCTCTCTCTCTCTCTCTCTCTCCCATCTGCCTCCTATTTGTAGATTAGTGTAAGTTCTCAACTTTTGCTCTAGGACTTGCCTGCTGCCACATTCCCCGCCATGATGATGATGATCATGGACTCATCCTCTGAAATTGTTGGCATCAATGAAATCTCTTCTATCAATTGCTTTGGTCATGATGTCTTATCACATAAATAGAAAGACATAACTAAGATAGCTTCCAACTGAGGTTGTGGCATTCCATTTATAATTTGGGGGTAAAACTGACATACTGGGTGGAGCATGTTTACTCTGAGAGAACAGTTGAGCATGAAAATACTCTGGACATTCTACAGCATTTGGAATTTCGTTTAGAAACTCTGGGCAATCAAGACTTTTCTTTCCTATCCCTTCCTTCCTTCCTTCCTTCCTTCCTTCCTTCCTTCCTTCCTTCCTTCCTTCCTTCCTTCCTTCCTTCCTTCCTTCCTTCCTTCCTTCCTTCCCTCCCTCCCTCCCTCCCTCCCTCCTCCCTCCCTCCCTCCCTGCCTCCCTCCTTGTCTCTCTCTCTCTTTTTTTTTCTCCTTTCCCTACCAGTTGGGGTATGTGAAAGCTTAAATCTAGCCTTATACCTAATCTAATCCTAAGCAAAAGCCAAAGCTTAGCTCTACCCCAGTACACAAACTCAATAAGAACAGCAGACTTGACCCGAAATCTAACCCTAATCCTATCTCTCTCCCTGTGCCTGTGATATTGTGTTAAACCATTACACCGTTAATAGTTTGCAATGAGTACTCATTTCTAGTGATCTCCACATGCTCCATTCTCCAATGAAGAGCACATGAATGTGTTTTAAGTGGCAATTTGAACCAAATTGACTCTGACAAGTCTTTCTCTTTGTATTCTTCTCAGCAGTCTATTTATCATCCTTGCCACAGCAACTGCCTCCCTCTACACAGGCAGGTTCCACCTTGTTCTCTATCTGCTTTAATTTTAATCATGCTTAGCAGATCCTGGGCACTCACAATTTCTGAAAACAGTAAAACGTATGACCTCCAGGTCTGGTAAGACCTCTGCAGCTTCCACTTCTGAACTTAGTCTGACTTCTGGATTTAGTCTGTTTTTAAAGTTGAGTTGTCTGCACACACAACAACTTCACATAGAGAATCCTCCTTCTTTGGGGGCCCAATACCCTTTTCCTACTCTATTTTACTAAAGTCTACTTGAGGGTACTGCTAATGTGAGCCATGTAATATGAACGAGTTTCATGTTTACTAAAGCATCCAGTCTCAGACAACTGTAATTTACTTCTATCTTCCTGAGAGAGAGGTCATCAACCTGGATCCAGCCCTTCTTTGGTCAAGTATATAATTTAGTATAAATCATACATTCATTTTAAGAATATCTAATCTTTTCTAATTATAGCATTGGGATGGTAGAAATTTCTTTAGAGGCCTGTGTCTTGATAGGAATCCCATATGTATGATGGGCATGTAGAGTAGGAGGTGTTAACTAGTGACACTTGACATGATCTACATTATTTTTTTTTTTCACTTTGTGTTGGCTTCAATCAGGCCATCTTTCTGTCAAGGATGTCATAGTTCTCCTGCCAGTAAAAGGTTGCTTTCTTAATTGTGCACAAAATGGGCCCCTTTAGAGCTTTATAATACATATGTCAGTATGTCAGATGTGGGCTTCCTCTGGGATTAATCATTCCAGCATGCTCAAGTTCTTGTCCCCATTGAGGAGGATAGTATTGCACCATACTCTTGTGCCCATGAGGGAATGCTAACCATAACAGAGTGGTTAGAATAGCAGTCACATCCCCCTAGACATCCCTCTATCTGTCCTTGTGTGGAAGAAGAATGATTGACTCACTAGTGGAATGCTTGGAGACTCACATTTATTGGCTCAACTTCTTCATTTAGACAAAGTTGAGATGACAAATAACATGTTTCTTGGGGATTAAATTCAGCTCTTTGTTGAGGAATTGCCTTGATTACAATGAATATTCCTTCTTATTTTTCTTATGTGTTGCAAACCTTACAGGGTTCTGTTTCATCAAGAAAGGAAGGCAGGACAAGGAGAGGGATACCTAAATTTAGGTGCATTTCCTGTGATTCAGCAGGTGAGTTCAACTAGTTAGGGCATGGAGGATGAATATAGGAAATACGTTCTCTGATCCCCAGCATCTAACCATAACACTAATGTTGTAATATTCTTGACTTGTGCTCATCTCAGTTTCTCAGTTTGCTTGGAATTCAGAGATGGCGAAAGGTAATTAATTTATCCATCCAACATGAAGAGCCTTTCCCAGGCCACATCACTTCCTTTGATTCATCTATGCTGACAAGGCATGGGCTAAAATGTCTTTTGTCCTGTCACTAACACAAACACCTCTCACCATCATCCCCCAGGCCCATATATACTTGGCCTACCCTTGTACCTGCTCCACTCCTTCATCCAAGAAAGTACCTCTTGCCTGCCTGCTGGATCAGGATGTCACTCTTCATTTTTTTTGTTTGTTTGTTTAATTGCTTTGAAGGAATGATCTAAGTAAGTCATTTTTTCTTCCTTTATGAATCAATATTACTCCTTGAATCTGTGATTAAGTCTGATTTCTGGATGCTAGAAATTTTAAAAGTTTACTTCCATTTTTTTTTTTTTGTATCATAGCTCAAGAGCATTTTATTTCTTATACAGTACGGCTCTCTATAATATTTAGCATGGTCTTGGGTGAAAGCAAAGCCAAAACCAACTTAATTTGGATTAAATAAATTGATTGTTTCAGATATCTGGAAGTCTAGAGGAAAGTCTGAATTTGTAATTTGTGTAACTGGGCTGCAGCTTCCTCTGCCTCTGGGCTCTGGATTTCTGGACTGGCTTCCTTCCAGGCCTTAGCGTAATGACCATTTCCTCATGGTCCCAGGGAAACATTGAAGAATGTTTATAGAAGTTTGCAGAACTTTGAACTTTTCTTCAGATAAAACTTCCATATGCTAAGTCTCTTTTGCTTTCTGATTCTGTGATGATGATGATGATGATGATGATGATGATGATTTTTGGTTTTCGAGACAGAGTTTCTCTGCGTAGTTTTGGTGCCTGTCCTGGATCTTGCTCTGTATACCAGGCTGCCCTCTAACTCACAAATATTCACCTGGCTCTGCCTCGTGAGTGCTGGGATTAAAGGTGTGTGCCAACACCGACCGCCCCGACTCTGTGATTATTATTAGTACAGGTCAAAGGTCGACATAGAGGTCCTCTATCATTTTCTACTTTGCTTTTTTGTTTGTTTGTTCATTTGATACTGAGTTACTTCGTGAACTTGGAATTCACTGATTTGGTTAGCCTAGCTAATCAGCAAGCCCTCTTTTCTACTCTTTGCCCAGAGCTGGGATTATGGACATGCACTACTCTGTCTGGCATTTTATATGGTTTCTGAGTAATTAAACCCAGGTTCTCATGCGTCCACAGTAAGCACTTTACCAGATGAACCATCCTCTCAGCCATGTGTATTAATTCTTATCTTCATTAATGCTCATTAGGACAAGGAACACTCCCACGCACAGGAAAGGATGTGCCTTCTTCTGAGGCACAGAGAGAGAAGAAGGTATGGACAGTGAGCCATACATACTTCACGGATATGCTTTTCTGTACTTTTTGTATGAACCCACAGTCCGATCTCTGAAATCCATGATGATGTACAGGTGTTATATTCAGAACCAACTTAACACTAAGTAAGAAGCCAATTGCCTCTAAGATCCTGGTTTGAACAGTACATATTCAGGAAGCTTCAGAAGATCACCATTAACATTGCAAATAGTTTAAAACAAAAGATTCCATTTGAAGTTGCCTCTTCGTAGTACTAGTGGTCAAAGGTAACATCTTCATGTTAGTGGTCAGTAAGTAGCTAATCTAGATATTCCTAGCATACAGTCCCAGCTCCATTCATCTGCAAACAAAACAAAACAACAACAACAACAAAACTCTGCTTGAAAAGAAATTAAATCTCTTAGAAAAACAAGTATTTTTAAATATCTTTATTTTATGTGTATGGGTGATTTGGTTTCATATATGTATGTGTGCTACATCCATTCCTGATGCCCATGGAGGCCAGAAGAGGGTGTCAGATACTCTGTAAATGGAGTTGTAGATGGTTGTTAGCTACACCATGGGTGCTGAGAACCAAACTCAGACCTTCTCTCACAGCAGTAAGGTCTCTTAACCACTGAGCCATCTCTCTAGCATCCAAAATACAGCCATTTCAACTGGTGTCTGTATACATTTGTTCATCTGGACCGCCCTACCAGCCCCCCACACACCCAAGAGATTGTTCCCTGACCTAGAAATATCTACACCTGTATGGAGAAGGGAAGAGAGAGAATACTGACCCCTTGGGACCATCAAGTTGCCAGACTCTGCCTGGATAGGAAACAAGTTCTATATTAGTCTGAGTTCTCTAGGAAGCATACTCCCAAGCCTGGATTATATGACCTACTTAGAAAAATTAATTCCTTAGTAGAAGTGGGTGGGTTCAGGGCAGGTAAAGAGAACAGTCTGTACACTAAACAAGCTTGAAGTGGAACAAAGTGGATAACAGGTAGAATGAGAATGTTCTGTGCTGTTCTGTTGACTAGAGAAGGTTCAGCAAATCTGATGGGACCAGAATAAGAGTCAACTGAACAGATACACCCTGCATTCCTGCAGGAAGAGTTTACCCAACAACCCTGCTGTGCTCTGTCATTGAAAGGAGAGCAGCTTGAAGATCAGGAACTCCAGCAACAACTTTGTTCATGGTGGATGCTTTGTATTCGTTTTTATTTAAAAATAACTAATCAATGTTATTTGCACTCATTAATGAATTTTTCTGACACACCTTATATGGTCTGCCCCTGGCCCAGGCTGTGGTTGGTGCAGAGCAGCCCTCCTGGGGAATCCTGGCCTCAGTATACACACTGTGATAGATTTTTAAGGCTCAGTGCCTGGGGCTCCAGATCGATAATGCTCCCTGTGGCTAGAGGCCTGTGAGATGCATTCTCATGGCAACCATACCTTCTCTCTGAGGAGAAAATGTGAGAACACTAGGAAAAAGATCCATGCTAAGAAACCTGCAGGAACCAGGAAGTCTCTAAGAGGCAAGAAGGCTTGGTGACACATGTCCTTTATGAGCTAGGACAGGAATGCAGGAGACGTTGAGAAGTGGGATGAGTAGGAGGCAGCCTGAGAAACGTTGAAAGATATAAATGACATAAGATGCTCTGTTGCTGAGAATTTCTCTCCAGCTCCCGCCGCCAAGTCCTGCCAGTCCCGGAGCCCACTTATAAAACAAACACACAGACTCTTACATTATTTAAACTGCTTGGCCATTAGCTCAGGCCTATCATTGTCTTGCTCTCACTCTTATATTCAGTCCATTTCTATTAATCTTTACTTTGCCACGTGGCTCGTGGCTTACCAGTACTTTACATCTTCCTTGTCCTGGTGGCGGCTCCAGGCTGTCCCTCTTTCCTTCCTCCTTCCTCAATTCTCCTCTCTCCTTGTCCCGCCTATACTTCCTGCCTGGTCACTGGCCAATCAGTGCTTTATTTATATAGAGTGATATCCACAGCAATGCTCTGCTACTTGATAGAGCTTTTATTTGGGGACTATCTGTCTATCATTTATCATGTATGTATGAATGTATGTATATATCTATCTATCTATGTCAGTCTATCATCTATCTAATCTATATATCTCTATCAGTCTATATCACATCTACTTATCTAACTACCTATTTTCTACCTATATCTATTGACATCCATCTGTCTATCTATCACTATCTATGTAACTATCATCTATCTATATCTATTGATCTAGTTATCTACTTATCATCTATCTCTCTACCATCTATCTATCTTGACTATTTATGGATTGATTGATGGATGGATGGAAAGATGGATGGATGGATGGATGGATGGAAAGATGGATGGATGGATGGATAGACTGATTTTGTGTGTGTGCATATGTGGGCACGTGTGTGGAGACCAGAAGAGGCTATGGGCTTCCCTGGAGCTGGAGTAGCAGGTGGTTGTGAACTGCTTGAGGTGCGTGCTCAGAACACAAACTCCAGTCCTCTGCAAGTGCAAGAATCTTAGCCACGGAGTCATCTCTACAGATCTAATGCTTCCTTTCACTAGTTGCTTTTGTCAGGTATTTTTGCCACAGCAGAGAAAAGGGTAACTTAAATAAAACAATTGGCAGTAAAGAGTAGGACTGCAGCTATGGTCCATGTGAGCACCTGGTTTTAGAGACTCAGAACTGGTTTGTGGAAGGACTGTCAACTTTATCCCATCAAAATGTGATCCAAATAGACTGTTCCATTTTTTGGTTTCCTTTGTGGGGCGTTTCCTCACAGCATTGAAAGAAATAACTAATATTATTTGTGAGGAGCCTAAGTAATTCATCGGGTAAGTGGTGGTCCTCCAATGCCATGTGGTTTGTCTGACATGCGCAGTTGGTTCCTTGCACTCCTCTGTGTCTCGCTGTGTTCATCAATAATGAAAGGCTTACTCACAGGGAAATCGATGCTACCTATAAGTTTCTGTGCACCTGCCTTTTGATTGGTGACTGTCCCTGCCCAAAGTCTATCTAAACAGCATCAGGGACAGTGCCCACCAGGATGGAGTAGTGTTTACTACAATCTGTTGACCAGAACACTCCATCAAGTGTGATAATAAATTCCAATTAGCACTCTCGTAGCTAACTGATAGCTCTTTCATTTTGTTTTTTGAACCTTCCACTGAATGTCAGTTAAAAAGATTCAAAGATTCCCTAATTTCATGAGAATCAAAGAATCAAAGAAAGATATTTCCAAGTCTCCATGGAGAGAGACCCTGGAGGTCACGTGGGAAAATCTTTTTTTTTTTTTTTTTTTGTGACATAATCCGAGTCTAATACCTTCTTGTGACAAGAGATGACAGAACTCATTTTGAACTAAAGCTATGTAACACTGGGGACTTTCATTACCCACTTTAACTTTCCATTTCCAAATGTCACTCTTAGGATCCTTCCACAGGCAGGAAATGGCATTGCTCCTTGGGCTCACAAACCTGGAGAGGAACGCACGCAATGCACACCGGGAGGAGACCGCTATGGAATAGCTTGTGCTATTAACATTATATGCTCTTAAATATTTATAATGGGAAAAGTAATATTCAGCATCTTACATGTATTATTAACAATTTCTAAATACATCTTCTAAATCAATTACAGTGTGTATCGAGGTCCTGCCATCGACATCTACCTTGTTGTTTTTTGGTTATTGGATTGAGAACAAGAAACGATGAGTCCCCCAGGAACGCCGTGACCTAGATTCAGTTTCCATATGTTCAGTGCCCCCTGAGGTGTTCATATCTGTTCAGATGCTGACTACTTGTATGTGTCTTCATAGTCATATGAAATTTAAATTCCTCATTATCGTAGTTTCAGAAGCAAAATAAAAGAATGAGAATATTTTGACCGGAGTTTGAGCAACCTGTATTCTAGTCCTGGCTTTGATGTTGCTTTGCTGTGAACTATGACCATGTTGCTTGTATGTTTCATTTTCCTCAGCTGTGAAATGAGAACTGGATATTGGTAGCCTGTCCCTCCTAGAGCATGGTGGAGCTGTGACCCCTACGCTGCCTGGCTGCAGGCAATGCAACTACTGGGGATTTGAAGAGATTTGCCGACACAGCATGCCGATGGGACCAAAGAACCAAAACATCAGAAAACAAATCTTAGATGGGTGAATTTTTTTTTGTTTGTTTGTTTGAGTTGAGGGCTGTGGTTGGATGACAGCTTTGTGTTTTGGGGGCTCCAAAGAAGCAGATCATTTCACCATTGGTCATCCTGGAGCAAGAGATGGTATGGTTGATAGAAGTAGAGAGAGAAAGATTATGTAACCTACAGGGTGAAATAACTGGACCCACACTCATGGTGTGGAGATGCCCATAAAGTGTGCTGTGTAGGGAGATGGTTCCATATGAGAAGGCTGTGAGTCATGGGCAGGGACTCTCAGTTTGGCTCAGGTCTCTGAGTCTAAGAGAAACTGCTTCTTAAAAACTTTAAAGTCCTTCTCCTGGCTGACTTAGATTATCTTTATCATCATTTTGGCATAACTAAGGTCTGAGTTTTGTTGTGGAAAGTCATGAACAATCACGTCTCATCTGTCCTTTCCAGGCTGCTATTGGATATTAGTGACTGTGGGAGAAGGCACAGGAGGCCAACCCTGGAGCTACAGGGAAAAGACTGAGGGACTCATTCCATGTCAAGCAGCCTTTTGGGAAGATCTGACACATGATGTCTCAAGAGGATACACATCCTGAGGAGGCAAGAGCAACACATGTATCCTATTGGACATCTTCTTTTTCCTTTTTTTGGGGGGGGGTTGTTTTTTTTCTTTATTAAGAAATTTTTTTATTAATTTTACATACCAACCACAGATCTCCCTCCCATCCCTCCTCCTGTTCCCCCCCCCAGTCTGTCCTCCTGCTCTGACCCACCCCATCCCTTCCTCTGACAAGGTAAGGCCTCCCATGGGGAGCCAGCAAAGCCTGGTACATTCAGTTGAGGAATGTCCAAACCTCTCGCCCTGCCTTAAGGCTGTACAAGATGTTCCACCACAGGCAATTAGCTCCAAAAGGCCAGGGATAGATCCTGATTCCACTGCCAAGGGCCCCTCAAATAGACAAAGCTCTACAACTGTCTTACTTATGCAGAGGGCCTAGTCTAGTCCCATGCAGGCTCCACAGCTGTTGGTCTAAACCTACAGAGACAACTGAACCTACTGGTAATCTATAGCAAGACAGGGGAATGGGAGGCTACTCAAGTCTCTTTGAGTCTCTTGTTTCACTGAAGTAACCATGGAGACAGCAAAGGACACATGAAACATGAGAGGCAGAAAGCAACCCAGCATCACCCTGCATCCTATGCTGCGTGTAAAAATGCCAGGACCCCAATTGAGAGCTTTAGATGTCTGGAGAACAATTGATCTTTGCATCTTTATTCTCATTTCGGACTCTCAATAGTTCAAAGCTACCATTCCAGCAACCCATCCTAGAGCACAGAACAGTGAAGCCTTGACTATGGTTTTTCATTTAATGTATTGGCAATGATTACTACCTGAGCCTTCAACAAACATACAGAGGGAAAGTTCAATTCAGAATATCTGTGTATGCATGTGCACATGTAGGTGGAGTTTTCTTGTCCTGCAGTCACTCTCAATCACTCAAAGGCTTAATATAAATTATAAATGCTCGGCCAATAGCTCCAGCTTGTTACTAGCTAACGTTTACATTTAAATTAACCCATATTTCCTATCTATGCTTTGCCACGAGGCTCATGGCTTGTTATCTCATTTTCTACATGCACTGCTTCCTTGGCGCCTGACTGGAGTCTCCTCTGACTCCACCCTTCCTCATCTCATCATTCTTAGTTTGACTTTCCTACCTAATTTTATCCTGTTCAGCTACTGGACAGTCAGCTTGTTTATTAAACCAACAATAACAACATATATTCACACAGCGTACAGAAAGATTGTTCCACAGCATGCACATGTATATCTGCCTACACTTCTTCACGAAGTAGCATGCATATGACTTTAAAGCAAGGGATCCCAAGTTCATGACAGAGAAAGTACCAGGCAGGAGATAAATGTTTTTCTGCTCCAGGACTAGAACTATGCCAATTCACTATGTAACTCTAGAAAGAGGCAGGTTTACCTGGATCTCCACTCCCCTTTCTCTCCTGTAGAGGTGAGCACTAAACCAAACTTCTAAAACTTTCGCACATCTAATACTTACATCTCACAAGTCACCCTGTTCAAAATCATATCTTAGGGTGAGTGTACGTTGTACAGATATTGGGAGTTTAAGTTAAATGGTAGGCTCTATCTTTGTTTTGTAGGGAAAAAAATAAGAGAAGAAGAAGTTGACCTTGGAGATTTCATTTTTGAAAAAAAAATTTCAAAACAGTATGAACAAGTAAAAAATAATCTAAGCAAATAACAGATAGACGCTTTGCCATGGAAACCAAAAAACAATCGATATTGTTCTAGGGAAGCAAGTGAATCTGACAGTATGAAAATGTAGCACACTGTGAGGAAATTTCTGCCTTGCCCAGGAATAGGAAAAATCCGAACTTTTGGCATCTGTGCATCAATAAAGGATGAAGGTCTGAATTCAGAAATAGTGTTATATATTCACTTCTATTAGAAGTAGGCATATTTTGATAACCCTTTGTTGTGAAAGCCTCGCCTATGCTTTGTAACGTGTTTAGGGGTGTCCCTGGCCACTTACTAGAGGCCAATGACACTGGGCTCATCTCTTCTTTAGGACGACATAAAACATGTTGGCTATTGCGTATCCTCTGGGCGCAAAGTTGCCTCCTGTGCTGGAGGGAAGATTTCTGTTAAGTCGATGAGACTCAACTGTAGAGCCAGGTAATGCTGGGGTGAGGCTTTTCACCACTGGTTTGTCTTTGGAAGCCTTCCTTGTTTCTTCATCTCTAAAGTGAAGGCATGATGCTGACAAACTCCCAGTGTGGTGTTAAGATGGGATTCAGCAAGATTGTACATGAGAATAATCTAGAATATAACTGTGTATGAAAACATGTCTGAGAATTGGGGTGGAGGTGGGGTGGTGTGGAGAGTATGAACTCGCTCTAGTCCAAAGGAACAAGTAAGTCATGGGAGGAGGTTTGCATTTATATTTGGCTGTGGACACTAACATTATACCACAAAATTCTTACTGTGCTTTTAATCAGAGAGTAAAGACCAGCAGAGGTGTGTCCCTGAGCACCTCGCAGGCATCAGACACACTAGAGTGACTTCTTTGTGAGCACAACCTCATTTGATCTCTCAGTACTCAAGTGAAGTATTTGTGTAGGGCCAGTTTTCAGATGCTGTAACAGAGGCTGGGAGAAGAAACTCTATCTAGTTCCATATGGAAATGGGGTTTAAAGCTCATGGTTTTGGCTTCCCCAAAGATAAGACTGTATCCAAGCTACTAGAATTGAAAATAATACACTTTTATGAGAGGTCAACTAATATGAATTTGAAGGAGAGAAAAGAAAAAAGGACTTATTCATCATTGCATCTTGTATAGCTGTAAATAATTACAGTGGAAGAGAATTTATTTCAAGACACCAAATTACAGGAGTCATTATAATGACCCAGAGAGGCCCGTGGCTCAGATTTCAGAGCACAGATTTGCTAGCAAATACTCACAGCACGAGAAAAGAGAATGTTACACATCCAAGTTATTCTAATATTCAATTAAAAACAAAGTGACGGTGGTTATTCTTTGTCAGCTCTCTTCTGCAAAATCTGTGCCTGCAAGAATGCTTCCTTTCGGTCCTTTCTGTCCCCAATCTTTCATGCTGGTGGAGGGGAAAACCCTGATTCATGGGTCAGGGAATTGGGTTGCATTGCTTTTGAAATATTAGGCATGGTAGGAATGGTTTCCAATTACAGTGAACCGAGTGTACAATCCCCACATTGTTCTATTTAAATAACTGCTGAATCGCCAGGTCTGCCTTCCTGTTTGTAGCTCCCCTGAACAAGTAAATAATGGAAAGCAAAAAGAAAATCAGCACCTGTAATAAATAACCACCCAGCCTGGCGGTGGAATCTCATTCTCTGCTTACATTTCTTCCCCTCTGCCATGATTTCCTAATCGCAACTCTGAAAATAAAAAGTGGCCTTTTCTACTTATAAGTTGAAGAATCCGAACTTAGCTTTGGGTTTGGACGTTAAGAATGTTTGGAGCAGTCTATTGCAATGGGGAAAAGCGTAGACTCTGGAGTCAGAGGGAACTGGTGTTGATTTCCAGCTGTGTAGCCAGCTGGGATTTCCCATAGAAATAGCTCTCCCATTTGAAGTTTGCCTTCTGCCCAATTAAGAGCTCTGGAACTTGATCTTTCTGCCAGTCAGATGGTCAGAGCACCCTATAAGAGGCCAAGGGTGCTCTCGGGATAGTACGTATGACCCCCCGCAGAGTTCCTAACGTGCCACAGGCATGTGGTGTGGGGTGGGGAGCAGCGCACTGTTTCTGTCCGTTTCTTTGCTAGATGTAGACGTAATTGTCGTATAGGGTAAGCTATGAAGTACACAAAGCTGGCGGCGTGCAGGCTACAGCGGGTATTCAGAGGCATATGTTGCATCAAGAGAATGCCAAAAATTGGGGTTGGGGATTTAGTTCCGTGATAGAGCGCTAGCGCAAGGTCCTGGGTTCGGTCCTCAGCTCTGGAAAAATAAATAAATAAAAATAAAGTAATTAAAAAAAAAACGAGAATGCCAAATGAACTAGAGGTTTACCTTGTGGTGGGAATGATATATTGACTTTGGGAAATCTATCATGACAAGCAGGTGACAAAACTTGTAGGTGCCTATGACCCAATGTTTAATGAATGTATGGGATAGTTTTTCGTGTATGTGTATATGCACGCTCACATGCATGCATATGTACACCTATGCATGTGATGGAGATAGAATAACAGGAAATGAACTTACTATTCCATTCCTGCCCAAGTCATCTGTAGCAAAATGAGGAGTAATTTTTTAAATTTTTTGTGAGGGGGACCAGGATTTCATGTTTCCCATAGTGGTCCTATGGTGGCTGAGGATAATCTTGAACCCCAGATCCTCTGTGCTTCCACTTCCCAAGTGGTGGGGTTATAAATGTGTATTACAATGCCAAGTTTATGGTGTCTTCAGGCTCAAACTCAGCATCTTATGCAGGCTAACTGATGGCTCTACCAACTGAGTCACACCCTCATCGATTTCTGAATTTTGAAGACAGCCCCTCTGACAGGGCCAGGGAAGCAGAGGTAAATATGCTCTTTGGGTAGCAGGATATAGCAGTGGACCTCTGAATCCCAGTAGACAACGGGGTTTTCAAGGAGTCATTGGTCTAGAGCCACTGACTTTATTGCCTGTTACAGATGTCTAGAGAGATGTCCTTAGTCCTTCTAGTACCTTGGCAACTGGGATCTCACTGTATCCTGAGGTAAGCAGCTATAAACACTAGTAAATAGAGTTCCTCTTTCGTTAACCTCTGGCCTTGTCTACCTATATTGCTCACTTCTGAGTCATCATTCTTTTTTTTTTTTTTTTTTGTTTTTTTTTTTTTTTTTTTTTTTTTTTTTGGTTTTTTTGAGACAGGGTTTCTCTGTGTAGCTTCGCACCTTTCCTGGAACTCGCTTTGGAGACCAGGCTGGCTTTGAACTCACAGAGCCCCTCCTGCCTCTGCCTCCCAAGTGCTGGAATTAAAGGTATGTGCCACCTCCGCCCAGCCTGAGTCCTCATTCTTATGCCTGGGTAATGTTCTTCTCATTTATGTGAATCCTTCTAGATTTGAAGACATCTATTATCTCCTCAACCTCAGCATCCCTGCTCTCTGGAAGACTTGTCAGGGACAGATTCAGACATGAAACTGGTTCTTGGAGTTGCAGTGCGGCTTAGCCACACCTTGCATGATACTGTAAGTTGCTGGAGTTGAGGAATCTACCACATAGCTACATCACAGAAAGAGCCTGGCTCTCATCCACTCCTTGACCTGGCTATGCATTCCCACCTGTGAAATAGGAGGAATACTTGTTATATTAGTGGGGCTTAAACCAACTCATTAGGTGGAAATGCACTGTAAATTATGAACCATTTTATAATTACAGTGTCTGTCCATAAAGGCATCGATGGAAATAGTTTGGTGCTTCTTTCTCCTTTATTTTAATCAGCCCTGGAAATGTTTCACTGACAGGCTATTAGCTTGGAGAGCAAGTCTCCTGAAGGTTTGACTTCTGTTGTACTCTTGTAAAGTTTGCATGTGTGTATGCTTCTCAGACACTTACTGTCACTAGACACAGAAGTGCACAAACAGATGCATTTATCACTAGCCTGGTTCAAATGTGGTGTGAAGGGATCAAAGGAGAAATGTAGGTCAGTCTCCTTCCTCAATGGTGCAATAACACCAAAATAACAGCTTTACTTTTGGAACCAAAATGAAGTGTTTCTATCTTTGATGTCAGCTCTGTTTGATAAATTTGTTAGTTCAAGCGTGACAGCTCTTATGTTGACATGCAGGTTCACTGGAGGCTGGCATCAGCTCCAACACCATTTTGTCACTAGGAGACTCCTTGACTACCACTAATAGAATATTCTTTATTCTTTGATACCAGTTTAGACTCGGGCCTTGAGCTGTGGGTCTAGGGTACAGAAGAGTGAACTCTGGATAGGTCCTCATCTGTAAAGACAAGTGTATGATCACAGTAACCAGACAAATGACAAAAGAGTTTACAAGGTAGACCAGGAGATGGCTTTATTTGTGAAGTGCCTGCTGAGCAAGTATGAGAATCTGAGTTCAGTTCCTCACCACTTGTGTAAAAGAGTCAAGCATGGGTGTGTCTATAACTTAAGGTGGCAGATTTGGCAAGGCCAATCCTCAGAGTTTGCTGATAAGCCAGCCAGTCTATCCAGTTGATGAACAGTAGACATTGGGTTCAGTGAGATAGCTTAAGACATGGTGGAGAGTCAATGAATAAGACGATAGACATTAAACTATATTCTCTCTACACACACACACACATACACACACACACACACACACACACACAGAGAGAGAGAGAGAGAGAGAGACAGAGACAGAGACAGAGACAGACAGAGAGAGACAGAGAGAGTTTACATGATGCTATGGGAAAGAAATGAACTTCCATAGCAATCTAGGCAAGTTTTTTCTCTTTTATGCTCCGCCTTCACAATCTGCTGGTGTGTTTGCCACATGACGGTTAATGAATAACCGCACTCACCTGTTTCCCATCAGACTAAGCATCTCAAGTGCCAGGAATGATGGCCAATTTTTATCTTCTTCCAATTAGCCATCATGGCTTCTGACACAGCGGAGAACCAACGTATGTGCAGTAAAAATGAACGGTGAATGGAGGAATGTGGTGACCGTTGAGCTGAAGGAACATTTCTTGAAGAAATATTTGAAGCTATCTCTCGTAAAAATAGAATTCCCACTAGCTTAAAGGACAGCAATGTATTTCTGGGTTCTGGGTTCTTTGAGCCAAGGCTGGGAAGTAGGGCAAACTGGTCCCCCTGGGGATAGCAGCTAGGAAATGGAAAATAGGTGAATATGGGGGATGGCATGAGATCGCTAAAGTGACTTTATCGTACAACAAGGCAAACTTTATACAAAAATTTATCTTTTAGCCAATGGGAAGCTAGTAAAAAGTTTTAAGCATTAAGGTATGTTTTAGGAAGACTGTCATTTAGGAATGGATTGTGTTAGGAGACAGCTTGAAGTTGGAAGTCTAACTAGAAGGATCATACTGCCATAATCCAAGTGAAATGTCATGAGCTGCAGGACGAAGGGGCTAGGAGCAGAGAGAGTAGCGTCTGACTTAGTGCCAAGCTTACCATCATTGTCGTTTGTTGAGTGGTTGTCCTATGATTAGCCGCCTTTCAAAACTCATCGATGATGACAAAAGTCTTGGGAAGGACGTCTATGTCGTGCCCATTCTTAAGATGTATTTGTTAAAGCTTGGGGAGATACAATACATTTTTAAAATTCACAAAGCATTTAATGGCCAAGTAGGAGCTCTGGTCCAGCTTTGCAGAGCTGTGAATTGAGCTTACTGTATCACAAGGTATATAGAGGCATCTGAGCTACATCTCTTGGGAACTCACCACCCTGTCAAACACCATTACTTGAGAATGTGAAGCTGACTCACTACCTAGCTGTGAGGGTCAGCTTTGCCATTTTGCATACTTCTGATCTCTGCCCCTCCCCATCTTGCCCTGTGACTCTCTGTCCACCTTTCTCTACCCATTCAAGTGCAACAGGACCATTCTGAGGAATCCTTTTCTCAAAGTTCTTCTTTTCTTTGTGCCATGTACATCAATCTCACTTGTTATGTTAATCCAGAGAGGTGGGGTCTGAGATAGAGAGGTTGCCTTGTGAGAGACAGCACCAATTCAACTCTCCCAGCTTAATTCCAACTGTCTCTTCAAAGGGAAGACTTTCAAAGAGAGTACATTTTCCCTTAAAAGTTGTCACAAAAGAGAGTTTAACATATGTCAGGTAGTTTAATTATGGAAAGCAGGGGCACTATCCTTGGATGGGGAAACTCACTTTGGAAAAGCGATTTCTATGTTGACAAAATATCTCACTCCATACATCTGCTACTACATGTATTTACAAAACACCCATACTAATGTCTGTCTACACTCTGTTTCTTCAGAGGCATGCAGTGTGTTGGCTCAACCCTGAACCAGGTAACATGTGCAGAACAACAAAAAACAAACAAACTACCAATCCATGAATAACTCATGAGCATCTCTCCATGGGGGCTATGGGCACTGTGTAATTCATCCTGGCATCTCTGCTACCCTTTAGGACTGGACTACATGTATGGACTATCTACTCGAGGCTAGATACTGCACTTCTGAACTGTCTCAAACTTTTTAACTAACGTAGCTAGCTGAGAGACATGGTGGGCTAGAAATTAGTTCCTCTATTTCGGAGGAGCACATGGCATTCAGAGAAGCAGAAATATATGCCCAAAGTGGGAAATTTAGCATCTGATCCCTTTTAACAGAAACAGGGTGAACAGAAGGTAAAAGGCATGCAAATGGAACAGAAGGTATAAGAGGTAGGCATGGGGTAAGTGCAATTTTTTTTTGAGATAGGATATCAAGCTGCTTCCTGGTACATCCGTCTGCTGCCCTTCAGGATCACACTGCATGCGTGAAGTGTCTATTATAGACTACATACTGCATTGATAAACTGTCTCAAACTTGTTGTCTGACATAGTTAACCAAGCAACTCGGTGGAATGAACATTAATTCCTCTATTACAGATGTGTACTTCCTGATAAAGGAACTGAGAATGTTGTTTTCGTTACAGTTCAATTCCTCCTAAAGTTTGAAATGGTGGTAGGGATGGTCCTGTGTGGTTCAGGGGTCACTGGAAAGAGGAAGCAGGCAACTCTACTGCTGTGGATATCACTCTATGTAAATAAAACACTGATGGCCAATGACCAGGCAGGAGGTAGGTGGGACAAGGAGAGAGGAGAATTCTGGGAAGCGGAAGGCTGGGGAGAGACACTGTAGCCACCGCCAGGAGAAACAGCATGTGAAGACGCTGGGAAGCCACCAGCCACGTGGCAAGGTATAGATTTATAGAAATGGGTTAATTTAAGATAAAAGAATAGTTAGCGAGAAGCCTGCCATGGCCATACAGTTTATAAGTGATATAAGCGTCTGAGTGATTATTTTATAAGTGGATTGTGGGGCTGCGGGGCTTGGGGAACCTGGAGAGAAGCCCTCCAGCTACACTCTACTGCTGGTGTTCATTCGATGAATATGACATCATAGGGTTCTAGCATGTTGGCTTTAGGGGCCAGGACACAGAATTCCTGGTACTTCTGTGGACACCTAATGCTTGAGGTTAAACACCCACTGATGGATTCCAAGTGGCGCATGAAACAGACATTGATCTTAAATGGACAATCAGACATGTTTATTTCCAAGCAAGAAGGTAATAAGATGATTGTATCCTCAATAAAAAAAATATTTTTTTCCATTCAATATCAAGCCAGTCTAGGAACTGTGGTCAGAGAGTCCTGATAAACTTAGTATTAAAGCTAAATGAGTTTTGGAGGGCAAATGTAGAACTAACATATAGACTCTAGGCTAAATCTGACCTGACACCTCTATTTATAAAAAAAAAAAAAACTTTATTTATAAATAAAGTTTTATTGGAACCCAGCCATACTCATTTTTTAAAAAAAATAAATGTATCGGAGCCCACAAAGATTCCAACTTGTAGTTTGACTCAAGGTCAGAGAGTTAGAGTTTATGTTGCTCTCCAAGGCTGCATAATAGGGTGCTAAGATATGATTACCAGGTGTCTTATGCTTCAAGGCCTAATTACAAGATGCTTTGCTGTGGGGCATGGTTACCAGATGTTTTGGAGAGTCTACACTTGGTTGTACATTGTGCTTTGATCTTGAAAGGGGGAAGTCTTTTGCCTCCCCCCCTTGCTAGTGTATAAAAAGTCCTTTAGAAATAAACTTGGGGCTGCTGGATATTGGCCCAGGGCCCTTTTGAAGCTATCCTGTATCTCTCTCTTTTCTCTTCATCTACTATATTTCCTTTCTAGCATTTCCCAATTCCTCACTCTCCTCCTCAAGGAACCCTTTAATAGATTGGGACTGAACTCTAACACTGAACCCCAACACAGATGTCCTTGGTTACCTTTATGTTCTAGTAACAGAGTTGGGTAATTGCAAACCATACAGTTTATAAAGCTTTAAATATTTACTCTCTTGCTTTTTATAAAACATTTGTCAATCTTTGATATGCACTATATTAAACCTGATGCTCCCTACTTTTTGTTTCTCTGTTTCATAATTTCATTCATACAGGTCTCCTTGTTTTCTCTCTCTTCCTTTGAGTCACAGTGTTTCATTTAACCTCAGAAACTTGAAAATGACTAAAATTCAGAGAAAACTTAGCCAAAATGAAAAGAGGGTTATTGGCCCATATGTTCAAGTCTGAGTTGCTTTTATGAATGTCTGGAGTTGTAGAATCTGTCATCAAAACATTTGTGTTCATTCTCTCTCTCTCTCTCTCTCTCTCTCTCTCTCTCTCTCTCTCTCTCTCTCTCTCTGTACTATTCTCAATTTGGGGACAAAAATGACTGCTAGGTGCTATGATTCTTGGTAGGTAAATTGTTTTTTTACTCTTGCCCAAAGCTAAAAAGTCTCAGAGGACTTTCTTTGATGTTAGGCTCATGCCCATCTCTGTGGACAGTCATTGAGGTCAACAGTGAAAGATACTGAGACACAAGCATGGGTCCACTTTGGTTCCTGGGTATGTAGAACAGGGAGGAACATAGCAGGTGCAGGCTTTCTAGGATGGAGAGTTTTCTTGCCCCGTGTATCACCCAGAATGACCCTCTTGCTTTATTGGCAGAACCTGCTGACTCCAGTCCCTTTCAAATGTAAAACTGACATCTCCTAAGCTCATCAATTTGATTACTTCTTGGTACCATTGCTAGAATCTCCCTAAGTACAATTGAAACAAATCTCTTACACAGTTCATACTTTTCCATCCTTGGCTCTTCTTCCATGAGCGAGGGACAAGCAGAACAATATCCCCATGTTCCCACCTGTCTCAAACCTCTTAGCACTTTTTTTTGTTAATACAGGCTCTGCTCCATACAGATACATCAGATCAATGGTGGTTCATTCTGACTTTTTACAATACTTTCATGAAAGACATACTACTCAGAATATTTCTACGTCCTCTTATTTCAGCTAACTTCTGACTCCTTCTGTATTTTCTTTGATCTCAGAACTATCCCCATAGCTTCAAAACAGCCCATGGGTTGTTCTTTACTCTCCTTGAGCTCCAGGCTACCCAGATACAGCACCAGGCTGGATAGTCACTACTTGTAAACTGAAGCATTCACCATCTTCCTCCTCACTCACAACAGCCCCAATGTCCTGCCCCTACCCATCATTATCTCCCCCAGCATTGCAGCATCTCTCTCCTCAATTCATTGCTCCATGGTCTTCATTCATTTAAAATAAGACACACTTTACTGGATCGGCGACAAGTCCTGAAGAAAGTTTGACTCCCAGCTGATATTCTAGAATAGGTATTGTCTCTGTCTCCTAGGTCCTAGAGCCAAACATTCTTTACCTGCATTCTCAAGCATCACCCAGATTCTTCATCTGACTGTGAAAATGTTTGTGGTAGTTTGAATGTCATTGGCCCCCATAAGCTCATAGGGAGTGGCACTATTAGAGGTGTGGCTTTGTTGAAGAAGGTGTGACCTTGTTGGAGGAAGTGTGTTACTGTAGAGGTGGACTTTGAGGTCTCCTTTCCTCAAGCTATACTCAGTGTGACACTCAGTTCACTTCCTGTTGACTGCAGATCAAGATATAGGACTTCCAGCTCCTTCCCTGTGTCTGCCTGAACACCACCATGTCCTTCCATGATGACAATGGACTAAACCTCTGAACTGTAGGCCAATGCAATTAAATGTCTTCCTTCTTAAGAGTTGATGTGGTCCTTTATGCCTGTCAGAATGGCTACGATCAAAAACACTGAAGACACCTTATGCTGGAGAGGATGTGGAGCTAGGGGAACTCTCCTCCACTGCTGGGGGGAATGCAAACTTGTACAAACACTTTGGAAATCAATACGGCGCTTTCTTAGAAAATTGGGACTCAATCTCCCCCAAGATCCAGCTATACCACTCTTGGGTATATACCCAAGGAATGCTCAATCATACCACAAGAGCACTTGCTCAACTATGTTCATATCAGCATTGTTTGTAATAGCCAGAACCTGGAAACAACCTACATGCCCTTCAACTGAAGAATGGATAAATGAAATGTGGTACATATACAGAATGGAATACTACTCAGCAGAGAAAAACAATGACATCATGAGGTTTGCAGGCAAATGGATGGATCTAGAAAAAATCATCCTGAGTGAAGTAACCCAGACTCAGAAAGACAAACATGG
Organism: Peromyscus leucopus; assembly: GCF_004664715.2. NCBI lineage: Eukaryota > Metazoa > Chordata > Mammalia > Rodentia > Cricetidae > Peromyscus > Peromyscus leucopus. Next base: position 46,178,602 of record NC_051081.1, read on the forward strand.
TATGTACTCACTCATAGGAGGATACTCACAATACCAGGGAGGCTACCTGGAAAACAGGACCCCAAGAAAGACACGGGGATCACTCAATGATGGAGAAATGGATGAGATCTACATGAACAGCCTGGATGTGAGTGGGGTAATGAAGGGCAAGGGTCGAGGGAAAGAGAGCTTGGGGGAGTGGGAGATCCCAGCTGGATCAAGAACAGAGAGGGAGAACAAGGAATAGGAGATCATGATAAATGAAGACCACTTGAGAATAGGAAGAAGCAAAGTGCTAGAGAGGCCCACAGAAATCCACAAAGATGCCCCCACAATAGACTGCTGGCAATGGTTGAGAGACAGCCCGAACTGACCTACTCTGGTGATGGGATGGCCGAACACCCTAATTGTCATGCTAGAAACCCCATCCAATGACTGAGGGAACCGGATACAGAGATCCACAGCCAGGCCCCAGGTGGAGCTCCTGGAGTCCAATTGGCGAGAAAGAGGAGGGTTTATATGAATGAGAATTGTTGAAACCAAGGTTGGATAAAGCACAGGGACAAATAGCCAAACAAATGGAAACACATGAACTATGAACCAATGGCTGAGGGGCCCCCAACTGGATCAGGCCCTCTGAATAGGTGAGACAGTTGATTGGCTTGATCTGTTTGGGAGGCATCCAGGCAGTGGGACCGGGTCCTGTGCTCACTGCATGAGTTGGCTGATGAAACCTGGGGCTTATGCAGGGACGCTTGGCTCAGCCTGGGAGGAGGGGACTGGACCTGCCTGGACTGAGTCTACCAGGTTGATCTCAATCCTCGGGGGAGTCTTTGCCCTGGAGGAGATGGGAATTGGGGGCGAGCTTGGGGGAAGGGAAGGGGGGCGGGAGGGGGGAGAACAAGGGAATCTGTGGTTGTTATGTAGAATTAAATTATATTGTAAAATAAAATAAAATAATAATAATAAAAAAGAGTTGATGTGGTCATGGTGTCTCTTGACAACAATAGAAGCCCTAACTAAGACAATGTCTGTTATACTTTTTGGAGGGGAAAATTTTTAAAAATACTGTGTTTTAATATAAATACCCATGTTAAAGTGATCATCTATGAGAATACACATCCATCCTATAATATTTCTAACATCCTAATTAGATGTTCCAGGCTCATCTTCAGGGCACAACACAAGACCTAGCTAACACATTTTGATCTTGAGAGCCCCAGTTACTTAGTAGTATTTTCTGCTTGCTTAAACTTTATATTTCATGATAAGATTTAGAATTAGAAACCCCAGATTTAGGCCTTGGTTCTTCCTTTTATGACTAATCATGGAGAATTTTTAATTGAGTTTCTTGAACCTTTCTTTTTGCATTTATTTGTAACTACCTTTTGCTGGTTAGTGACTAAAGTTAAGGCAGTGCATAGGGGCATAATATTAAAACTGAAATGCAATAAAAGTATCAGTTGTTACCAAGAATAAAAATAGAATCCTTCAAGCTTATGCTCTTCCATATATGACTTCCATGGGAAAATATACTTAAATGCTCCCTGCCACAATTTAATATTTTCTCCGATGAGGTGTGGTGTGGAGAATCATGGGCACATTAATTACCTGGTTGAAAGACAGCTTTAGCAGAGCTTAACAACTGCTGGAGGAGGACTCTGACAGGTTTGCTATAGAAACCAAACCCACATTAACAGAGGTGCCTGGCACTCTGTGGGCCCCAACACTGGAGAGGTGCAGCTACCTCTCTGCCTTTATTTCCAGGAGTTTGACTTGTGGCTGCCATTTCCTGATGTTCCCCCCACCACATACACACACAAGCTTTATTATCTGTTCTTTTTCTAAGGATGGCCATTTTCTTGACAACTCCACGCTGATACACAATCACAAAGATGCTCTGTAGGCGATTATAGGTACCGAGGGAATGACGGGATGGAGGCACCCAAGCTTCACAGAAGGGCCCACACCTGGGATGCAGAGCACTGACTGACAGGCCCTCACAATGAAGGCAGCAGTTGTCAACATGGTGATAGTACAGTTAATCACAGGATTCTGTCAGTGATGCCTGGGTATGTGCTGACGCGCTCCAAAGTTCCCTTTCCTCCAGCTTGGAACAAAGCCAATTTAAGCATTGTTTGGAAGAAGACAACGGCTTAAAGGTGGCAGGTGAGGGAGTCTACTAAGTTTGCCAGACATTTCCTGTCCTTACATTCACTCTTTGACCTTGGTCACACAGTATCAATATTTATAGATGGCTGGTGTTTTCAGTTTTGCATAACTCTTCCAAGCTGGCTACACATAGAGTGATATTTGGAGATAACCGTTTGCTAGGTGTTTTGGGCAAAATACTTATTCTGCTTTTTGCAAATCAGACATTTTTCAAATATAACTCCCTTCACAATCTGAGTCCCCAGTAAACAAGTAACCAAGCATACACAGATGGCCAGTGCCCCATGAATATTAAAAATTCATGAGTTAGTCTAAGTTTTTCTTCTGTATGTCTCAAGAATTGTCAATCACAAATGAATAGGTCCTATTTGTAGAGAAAGGACAGATTTAAAATGACAAAATCAGAACATTTCTCAGAATCCTGGGAAGGATGGCACTTAAAAAAATCAATGACACCAAAACTTCAAGTGAGTTGTCTTGGGTGTCTGTCAGATTTTAGATGTATTGCTCTCTCAGAGCCTATGTATTCCAGATGAAGTGGTTGCTGAAGAAAAACAATTGTGGTGATATTCAGGAAAGTTGACTTGGCAAGAAAATTAGGATTGAACTCATGCCATTATGACATAATACAGGAGTTTATAATTGCAATTTGTTATGAAACAGTTGGACCAGATCCTAAGAATGGATGTATTAATGCTCTGTGGAGACACTGGGAAGAAATGTACCATCAGGATAGATGTGGTGACAGAGTGTAGGCTGGCCTATTGGGCTCTGTTAACATTAACAAGTCCACTGAAGTCCCATGTATGGCCCTTCATCAGACAGGTCTAGAAACATAGTCGTCCCAGGATTGTCTCTTATAAAAGTCAATTCCTGTGTTATCAACTCAGATATTGAAGCCCAAAACAATGGGACTCATTAGGCAAGAAGGATAAAACTATTAGGAAAGCCAGA